>NW_022147716.1:0-9554 GCF_901933205.1 Camarhynchus parvulus
AAGGTCTAGGTGACAAGAGACGCTAAAAGGCCAAGAACGAAGCAGCACAACACTGGCATTGTGGGTGCAGCTTGCAAACTGATAGAAAACAGTACCTTACCACTCTCCTGCCTTTTGCATTCACATGAATATTGCAATAGAAGGTGTTTTGGACGACTTTCTTTTCCTTGGTGCAAAACACTCTGCAAACCTTTGTGCAACCTCTAGAACACGATAGGAGATGTTTTCTGTCCTGGCACAGTTTCTCCTTGCGAGACATAGTGGGAAAGCTTTTTTCTAAGGTCTAGGTGACAAGAGACGCTAAAGACAAAGATACGGAGCTCTCGAAGCTAAGCGCCCGGTCCCGGCGTCTTTTCGGCAGAAGCCGCAGGCCCGAACACGGGCGGCGAGCGGCACAATGCTCTTTGCGCGAAGAAGCCGCTTCTTCGCCTCCGGTAGCCGGAGAGAGCGGCATCTTCCCAAATGCGAAGAACGAAGCAGCACATCACTGGCATTGTGGGTGCAGCTTGCAAACTGATGGAAAACAGTACCTTACCCCTCTCCTGACTTTTGCATTCACATGAATATTGCACTAGAAGGAGTTTTGGACGACTTTGTTTTCCTTGCTGCAAAACACTCTGCAAACCTTTTTGCAACCTCTAGAAACTCGATAGGAGATGTTTTCTGTCCTGGCACAGTTTCTCCTTGCGAGACATAGTGGGAGCTTTTTTTTCTATGGTCTAGGTGACAAGAGACGCTAAAGGCCAAGAACGAAGCAGCACAACACTGGCATTGTGGGTGCAGCTTGCAAACTGATAGAAAACAGTACCTTACCACTCTCCTGCCTTTTGCATTCACATGAATATTGCAATAGAAGGAGTTTTGGACGACTTTCTTTTCCTTGCTGCAAAAAACACTCTGCAAACCTTTGTGCAACCTCTAGAACACGATAGGAGATGTTTTCTGTCCTGGCACAGTTTCTCCTTGCGAGACATAGTGGGAAAGCTTTTTCTAAGGTCTAGGTGACAAGAGACGCTAAAGGCCAAGAACGAAGCAGCACAACACTGGCATTGTGGGTGCAGCTTGCAAACTGATAGAAAACAGTACCTTACCACTCTCCTGCCTTTTGCATTCACATGAATATTGCAATAGAAGGAGTTTTGGACGACTTTCTTTTCCTTGCTGCAAAACACTCTGCAAAACCTTTGTGCAACCTCTAGAACACGATAGGAGATGTTTTCTGTCCTGGCACAGTTTTCTCCTTGCGAGACATAGTGGGAAAGCTTTTTTTCTAAGGTCTAGGTGACAAGAGACGCTAAAGGCCAAGAACGAAGCAGCACAACACTGGCATTGTGGGTGCAGCTTGCAAACTGATAGAAAACAGTACCTTACCACTCTCCTGCCTTTTGCATTCACATGAATATTGCAATAGAAGGAGTTTTGGACGACTTTCTTTTCCTTGCTGCAAAACACTCTGCAAACCTTTTGTGCAACCTCTAGAACACGATAGGAGATGTTTTCTGTCCTGGCACAGTTTCTCCTTGCGAGACATAGTGGGAAAGCTTTTTCTAAGGTCTAGGTGACAAGAGACGCTAAAGGCCAAGAACGAAGCAGCACAACACTGGCATTGTGGGTGCAGCTTGCAAACTGATAGAAAACAGTACCTTACCACTCTCCTGCCTTTTGCATTCACATGAATATTGCAATAGAAGGAGTTTTGGACGACTTTCTTTTCCTTGCTGCAAAACACTCTGCAAACCTTTGTGCAACCTCTAGAACACGATAGGAGATGTTTTCTGTCCTGGCACAGTTTCTCCTTGCGAGACATAGTGGGAAAGCTTTTTCTAAGGTCTAGGTGACAAGAGGCGGCTAAAGGCCAAGAACGAAGCAGCACAACACTGGCATTGTGGGTGCAGCTTGCAAACTGATAGAAAACAGTACCTTACCACTCTCCTGCCTTTTGCATTCACATGAATATTGCAATAGAAGGAGTTTTGGACGACTTTCTTTTCCTTGCTGCAAAACACTCTGCAAACCTTTGTGCAACCTCTAGAACACGATAGGAGATGTTTTCTGTCCTGGCACAGTTTCTCCTTGCGAGACATAGTGGGAAAGCTTTTTCTAAGGTCTAGGTGACAAGAGACGCTAAAGGCCAAGAACGAAGCAGCACAACACTGGCATTGTGGGTGCAGCTTGCAAACTGATAGAAAACAGTACCTTACCACTCTCCTGCCTTTTGCATTCACATGAATATTGCAATAGAAGGAGTTTTGGACGACTTTCTTTTCCTTGCTGCAAAACACTCTGCAAACCTTTGTGCAACCTCTAGAACACGATAGGAGATGTTTTCTGTCCTGGCACAGTTTCTCCTTGCGAGACATAGTGGGAAAGCTTTTTCTAAGGTCTAGGTGACAAGAGACGCTAAAGGCCAAGAACGAAGCAGCACAACACTGGCATTGTGGGTGCAGCTTGCAAACTGATAGAAAACAGTACCTTACCACTCTCCTGCCTTTTGCATTCACATGAATATTGCAATAGAAGGAGTTTTGGACGACTTTTTTTTTCCTTGCTGCAAAACACTCTGCAAACCTTTGTGCAACCTCTAGAACACGATAGGAGATGTTTTCTGTCCTGGCACAGTTTCTCCTTGCGAGACATAGTGGGAAAGCTTTTTCTAAGGTGTAGGTGACAAGAGACGCTAAAGGCCAAGAACGAAGCAGCACAACACTGGCATTGTGGGTGCAGCTTGCAAACTGATAGAAAACAGTACCTTACCACTCTCCTGCCTTTTGCATTCACATGAATATTGCAATAGAAGGAGTTTTGGACGACTTTCTTTTCCTTGCTGCAAAACACTCTGCAAACCTTTGTGCAACCTCTAGAACACGATAGGGGAGATGTTTTCTGTCCTGGCACAGTTTCTCCTTGCGAGACATAGTGGGAAAGCTTTTTTCTAAGGTCTAGGTGACAAGAGACGCTTAAAGGCCAAGAACGAAGCAGCACAACACTGGCATTGTGGGTGCAGCTTGCAAACTGACAGAAAACAGTACCTTACCACTCTCCTGCCTTTTGCATTCACATGAATATTGCAATAGAAGGAGTTTTGGACGACTTTCTTTTCCTTGCTGCAAAACACTCTGCAAACCTTTGTGCAACCTCTAGAACACGATAGGAGATGTTTTCTGTCCTGGCACAGTTTCTCCTTGCGAGACATAGTGGGAAAGCTTTTTCTAAGGTCTAGGTGACAAGAGACGCTAAAGGCCAAGAACGAAGCAGCACAACACTGGCATTGTGGGTGCAGCTTGCAAACTGATAGAAAACAGTACCTTACCACTCTCCTGCCTTTTGCATTCACATGAATATTGCAATAGAAGGAGTTTTGGACGACTTTCTTTTCCTTGCTGCAAAACACTCTGCAAACCTTTGTGCAACCTCTAGAACACGATAGGAGATGTTTTCTGTCCTGGCACAGTTTCTCCTTGCGAGACATAGTGGGAAAGCTTTTTCTAAGGTCTAGGTGACAAGAGACGCTAAAGGCCAAGAACAAAGCAGCACAACACTGGCATTGTGGGTGCAGCTTGCAAACTGACAGAAAACAGTACCTTACCACTCTCCTGCCTTTTGCATTCACATGAATATTGCAATAGAAGGAGTTTTTGGACGACTTTCTTTTCCTTGCTGCAAAACACTCTGCAAACCTTTGTGCAACCTCTAGAACACGATAGGAGATGTTTTCTGTCCTGGCACAGTTTCTCCTTGCGAGACATAGTGGGAAAGCTTTTTTTCTAAGGTCTAGGTGACAAGAGGCGCTAAAGGCCAAGAACGAAGCAGCACAACACTGGCATTGTGGGTGCAGCTTGCAAACTGATAGAAAACAGTACCTTACCACTCTCCTGCCTTTTGCATTCACATGAATATTGCAATAGAAGGAGTTTTGGACGACTTTCTTTTCCTTGCTGCAAAACACTCTGCAAACCTTTTGTGCAACCTCTAGAACACGATAGGAGATGTTTTCTGTCCTGGCACAGTTTCTCCTTGCGAGACATAGTGGGAAAGCTTTTTCTAAGGTGTAGGTGACAAGAGACGCTAAAGGCCAAGAACGAAGCAGCACAACACTGGCATTGTGGGTGCAGCTTGCAAACTGATAGAAAACAGTACCTTACCACTCTCCTGCCTTTTGCATTCACATGAATATTGCAATAGAAGGAGTTTTGGACGACTTTCTTTTCCTTGCTGCAAAACACTCTGCAAACCTTTGTGCAACCTCTAGAACACGATAGGAGATGTTTTCTGTCCTGGCACAGTTTCTCCTTGCGAGACATAGTGGGAAAGCTTTTTCTAAGGTCTAGGTGACAAGAGGCGCTAAAGGCCAAGAACGAAGCAGCACAACACTGGCATTGTGGGTGCAGCTTGCAAACTGATAGAAAACAGTACCTTACCACTCTCCTGCCTTTTGCATTCACATGAATATTGCAATAGAAGGAGTTTTGGACGACTTTCTTTTCCTTGCTGCAAAACACTCTGCAAACCTTTGTGCAACCTCTAGAACACGATAGGAGATGTTTTCTGTCCTGGCACAGTTTCTCCTTGCGAGACATAGTGGGAAAGCTTTTTCTAAGGTCTAGGTGACAAGAGACGCTAAAGGCCAAGAACGAAGCAGCACAACACTGGCATTGTGGGTGCAGCTTGCAAACTGACAGAAAACAGTACCTTACCACTCTCCTGCCTTTTGCATTCACATGAATATTGCAATAGAAGGAGTTTTGGACGACTTTCTTTTCCTTGCTGCAAAACACTCTGCAAACCTTTGTGCAACCTCTAGAACACGATAGGAGATGTTTTCTGTCCTGGCACAGTTTCTCCTTGCGAGACATAGTGGGAAAGCTTTTTCTAAGGTCTAGGTGACAAGAGACGCTAAAGACAAAGATACGGAGCTCTCCGAAGCTAAAGCGCCGGTCCCGGCGTCTTTTTCGGCAGAAGGCGCCCGAGCACACACGGCGAAGCGGCACAATGCTCTTTTTTGCGCGAAGAAGCCGCGCTAAAGCCTCCGGTAGCCGGAGAGAGCGGCATCTGCCCAAATGCGAAGAACGAAGCAGCACATCACTGGCATTGTGTGTGCAGCTTGCAAAGTGATGGAAAACAGTACCTTACACCTCTCCTGACTTTTGCATTCACATGAATATTGCACTAGAAGGAGTTTTGGACGACTTTGTTTTCCTTGCTGCAAAACACTCTGCAAACCTTTTTGCAACCTCTACAACTCGATAGGATATGTTTTCTGTCCTGGCACAGTTTCTCCTTGCGAGACATAGTGGGAAAGCTTTTTCTATGGTCTAGGTGACAAGAGACGCTAAAGGCCAAGATCGAAGCAACACAACACTGGCATTGTGGGTGCAGCTTGCAAACTGATAGAAAACAGTTCCTTACCACTCTCCTGCCGATTGCATTCACATGAATATTGCACTAGAAGGAGTTATGGACGACTTTCTTTTCCTTGCTGCAAAACACTCTGCAAACCTTTGTGCAACCTCTAGAACACGATAGGAGATGTTTTCTGTCCTGGCACAGTTTCTCCTTGCGAGATATATTGGGAACGCATTTTGCTAAGGTTTAGGTGACAAGAGACGCTAAAGGCCAAGAACGAAGCAGCACAACACTGGCATTGTGGGTGCAGCTTGCAAACTGATAGAAAACAGTACCTTACCACTCTCCTGCCTTTTGCATTCACATGAATATTGCACTAGAAGGAGTTTTGGACGACTTTCTTTTCCTTGGTGCAAAACACTCTGCAAAGCTTTGTGCAACCTCTAGAACACAATAGGAGATGTTTTCTGTCCTGGCACAGTTTCTCCTTGCGAGACATAGTGGGAAAGCTTTTTCTAAGGTCTAGGTGACAAGAGACGCTAAAGACAAAGAAAAGCAGCACAACACTGGCTCTGGGTGAAGCTAAGCCCTGGTCCCGGCGTACCTTACCACGGCAGAAGCCTTTTGCCATGAATATTGCTCGGGCGGCGAGGGGCACAATGCAAACCTTTTTTGCTAGAAAGAAGATGTTTTCTGTCCGCCTCCGGTAGCCGGAGAGAGCGGCATCTTCCCAAAATGCGACTAAAGGCCAAGAGCAGCAGCACAACACTGGCATTGTGGGTGCAGCTTGCAAACTGACAGAAAACAGTACCTTACCACTCTCCTGCCTTTTGCATTCACATGAATATTGCAATAGAAGGAGTTTTGGACGACTTTCTTTTCCTTGCTGCAAAACACTCTGCAAACCTTTGTGCAACCTCTAGAACACGATAGGAGATGTTTTCTGTCCTGGCACCGTTTCTCCTTGCGAGACATAGTGGGAAAGCTTTTTCTAAGGTCTAGGTGAAAAGAGACGCTAAAGACAAAGATACGGAGCTCTGCGAAGCTAAGCCCTGGTCCCGGGCGTCTTTCGGCAGAAGCCGCTCTCCGGAGCGCACGGCGAGGGGCACAATGCTCTTTGCCCGAAGAAGCCGCTTCTTCGCCTCCGGTAGCCGGAGAGAGCGGCATCTTCCCAAATGCGACGAACGAAGCAGCAAAACACTGGCATTGTGGGTGCAGCTTGCAAACTGACAGAAAACAGTACCTTACCACTCTCCTGCCTTTTGCATTCACATGAATATTGCAATAGAAGGAGTTTTGGACGACTTTCTTTTCCTTGCTGCAAAACACTCTGCAAACCTTTGTGCAACCTCTAGAACACGATACGAGATGTTTTCTGTCCTGGCACAGTTTCTCCTTGCGAGACATAGTGGGAAAGCTTTTTCTAAGGTCTAGGTGACAAGAGACGCTAAAGGCCAAGAACGAAGCAGCACAACACTGGCATTGTGGGTGCAGCTTGCAAACTGATAGAAAACAGTACCTTACCACTCTCCTGCCTTTTGCATTCACATGAATATTGCAATAGAAGGAGTTTTGGACGACTTTCTTTTCCTTGCTGCAAAACACTCTGCAAACCTTTGTGCAACCTCTAGAACACGATAGGAGATGTTTTCTGTCCTGGCACAGTTTCTCCTTGCGAGACATACTGGGAAAGCTTTTTCTAAGGTCTAGGTGACAAGAGACGCTAAAGGCCAAGAACAAAGCAGCACAACACTGGCATTGTGGGTGCAGCTTGCAAACTGACAGAAAACAGTACCTTACCACTCTCCTGCCTTTTGCATTCACATGAATATTGCAATAGAAGGAGTTTTGGACGACTTTTTCTTTTCCTTGCTGCAAAACACTCTGCAAACCTTTGGGCAACCTCTAGAACACGATAGGAGATGTTTTCTGTCCTGGCACAGTTTCTCCTTGCGAGACATACTGGGAAAGCTTTTTCTAAGGTCTAGGTGACAAGAGACGCTAAAGGCCAAGAACGAAGCACCACAACACTGGCATTGTGGGTGCAGCTTGCAAACTGATAGAAAACAGTACCTTACCACTCTCCTGCCTTTTGCATTCACATGAATATTGCAATAGAAGGAGTTTTGGACGACTTTCTTTTCCTTGCTGCAAAACACTCTGCAAACCTTTGTGCAACCTCTAGAACACGATAGGAGATGTTTTCTGTCCTGGCACAGTTTCTCCTTGCGAGACATAGTGGGAAAGCTTTTTTCTAAGGTCTAGGTGACAAGAGAGGCTAAAGGCCAAGAACGAAGCAGCACAACACTGGCATTGTGGGTGCAGCTTGCAAACTGATAGAAAACAGTACCTTACCACTCTCCTGCCTTTTGCATTCACATGAATATTGCAATAGAAGGAGTTTTGGACGACTTTCTTTTCCTTGCTGCAAAACACTCTGCAAACCTTTGTGCAACCTCTAGAACACGATAGGAGATGTTTTCTGTCCTGGCACAGTTTCTCCTTGCGAGACATAGTGGGAAAGCTTTTTCTAAGGTCTAGGTGACAAGAGACGCTAAAGGCCAAGAACGAAGCAGCACAACACTGGCATTGTGGGTGCAGCTTGCAAACTGACAGAAAACAGTACCTTACCACTCTCCTGCCTTTTGCATTCACATGAATATTGCAATAGAAGGAGTTTTGGACGACTTTCTTTTCCTTGCTGCAAAACACTCTGCAAACCTTTGTGCAACCTCTAGAACACGATAGGAGATGTTTTCTGTCCTGGCACAGTTTCTCCTTCCTTGCGAGACATAGTGGGAAAGCTTTTTCTAAGGTCTAGGTGACAAGAGACGCTAAAGGCCAAGATACGGCAGCAGCACAACACTGGCATTGTGGGTGCAGCTTGCAAACTGATAGAAAACAGTACCTTACCACTCTCCTGCCTTTTGCATTCACATGAATATTGCAATAGAAGGAGTTTTGGACGACTTTCTTTTCCTTGCTGCAAAACACTCTGCAAACCTTTGTGCAACCTCTAGAACACGATAGGAGATGTTTTCTGTCCTGGCACAGTTTCTCCTTACTTGAGAGACATAGTGGGAAAGCTTTTTCTAAGGTCTAGGTGACAAAGAGAGACGCTAAAGGCCTTTTCCTTGAAGCAAACAACACTGGCATTGTGGGTGCAGCTTGCAAACTGATGGAAAACAGTCTGTCCTTACCACTCTCCTGCCTTTTGCATTCACATGAATATTGCACTAGAAGGAGTTTTTGGACGAATTTCTTTTCCTTGCTGCAAAACACTCTGCAAACCTTTTGTGCAACCTCTAGAACACGATAGGAGATGTTTTCTGTCCTGGCACAGTTTCTCCTTGCGAGACATAGTGGGAAAGCTTTTTCTAAGGTCTAGGTGACACGCTTAAAGGCCAAGAACGAAGCAGCACAACACTGGCATTGTGGGTGCAGCTTGCAAACTGATAGAAAACAGTACCTTACCACTCTCCTGCCTTTTGCATTCACATGAATATTGCAATAGAAGGAGTTTTGGACGACTTTCTTTTCCTTGCTGCAAAACACTCTGCAAACCTTTGTGCAACCTCTAGAACACGATGGGAGATGTTTTCTGTCCTGGCACAGTTTCTCCTTGCGAGACATAGTGGGAAAGCTTTTTCTAAGGTCTAGGTGACAAGAGAGGCGCTAAAGGCCAAGAACGAAGCAGCACAACACTGGCATTGTGGGTGCAGCTTGCAAACTGATAGAAAACAGTACCTTACCACTCTCCTGCCTTTTGCATTCACATGAATATTGCAATAGAAGGAGTTTTGGACGACTTTCTTTTCCTTGCTGCAAAACACTCTGCAAACCTTTGTGCAACCTCTAGAACACGATAGGAGATGTTTTCTGTCCTGGCACAGTTTCTCCCGCGAGACATACTGGGAAAGCTTTTTCTAAGGTCTAGGTGACAAGAGACGCTAAAGGCCAAGAACAAAGCAGCACAACACTGGCATTGTGGGTGCAGCTTGCAAACTGACAGAAAACAGTACCTTACCACTCTCCTGCCTTTTGCATTCACATGAATATTGCAATAGAAGGAGTTTTGGACGACTTTCTTTTCCTTGCTGCAAAACACTCTGCAAACCTTTGTGCAACCTCTAGAACACGATAGGGAGATGTTTTCTGTCCTGGCACAGTTTCTCCTTGCGAGACATACTGGGAAAGCTTTTTCTAAGGTC
>NW_022147717.1:0-9550 GCF_901933205.1 Camarhynchus parvulus
AGAAATGACAGTAATTCTGTTAAACAATAGTGAACAAGACTGGATTATTCAAGCCCATGACAGGGTAGCAAAATTATTGATGTTGCAATTTTAAGAACAATTGTGAAAAAAAGAGCTCCATCTCCAGTCACCACCGTTTGTGGAGATGAAGGGTTTGGATGCAGCAGTGCTAATAATGGAGCCAGAGTGTGGGTCCGGAGGCCAAATGGCCCTCCCGAGGCAGCTGAAGGAACAGCTCCTAGGAAAGACAGCTCTGAGTCCTGAAGCCTGGGCAGGAACAATGGGAATGTGTCCCTGCAGCCAAGGATTGTGTGTGAGAACAGGAAAATCTGACAGGAGATTGTTTTCCACATCCTGCCAGACCAAATCTCCCTGTTTGCCCCAAGGGCCCCTTTGGAAAATGCTCTGATCCACGGGGCTCCGTGTGAAGGCTGCTGTGACACTGAGGGACTGGCACAGGAATTCCATCCAGGAGCCTGGGTGCCCCTCAGGGACTGGGACCCAGCCCCTTCCAGCCAGAGGGGAAAGGGCCCCCCAAGCCTTGTTAGCCACAGACAGCATGGTAAAGCTGAACAGCAAAGGGCCTCGGGCATCTTCTGGAATTCAAAAGGTGCCAGCTCCATGGACAACAGAATTCTTGTTCCTAACTCACATGAGATTGAGAAAAAAGAATGAAGAACGGTGTCACTAAAGTACTCCTGATGTCTGTAAGGTGTACCTTGATAGTCAGCCAGAATCTTTGCCACAAATGCCTGTAGTGTTTCACCAAGGGGTCAGTCATCAAAATGGAATGATGAGTTCTGATGGATTGCTGAGCTTCTTTTGTAATTCTTTGCTAATGATGATGTGCTTTGCTGAGCTTATCCTTTTGTGATTCTTTGCAGCTGTGCATGATATAAATGACAGAATTCCTTCAGTTGGTGTGTGTGTCTTTGGTAGTGACCCTGCCCACTGGAGAAACAGGGCCCCCTCTTGCCTAAGTGTTACCTGGGAAGGCAAAAACCCTCCCTCCAAAATTCCCCCCTTCCTCCTTGTTCCCCCCTTCATACCCTGAGCATGATGTCCTCTGGTCTGGGGTATGGCCGGGGTCAGTTGGGGTCCCCTGTCCTGGCTGTGTCCCCTGCCAAGCTGCCCCGCAGCCCCAGCCCCTCCCCAGCGTGGCTGGACGAGGGGCAGGACAGGCCTTGGCTGTGCTGCAGCTCAGCAAGAACAAAACCATCTCTGCGTGCTCAGCCCTGTGCTCAGCGCCCGGCCCAGCAGTGTCTCAGTGCCAGGGGCTGTGCCCTCAGTCCCTGCCAGGGGTTTCCATGGCAACTGCCAGGCCAGGTGACCCAGGTGTCCCCCCAGTGCCGGTTGCCATGGCAACAGTGCCCAACCCTGCCCCTTTGTGTCTGGCTGACCTGGCCTTTGGCCCTGGCAGTGCCGTTGGCTGCTGGTTCCTGGTGCCTGAGCGGCCAGCGCGGCACAGGGCAGGTGGCCATGGCACAAGTCCCCAGCAAGGGATCCCCTCTGGCTCTGGGCACTGACAGCAGCCCTGAGCAAGGGGCCCAGGGCAGCTTTCCATGGCCACCAACCATCACAAGGGCTCTGGGCACTGGTTGCCATGGCACCAAACCAAGGAACGGGTCCCCGTGGCCGTTGCCATGGCACCTGGTGGCACCAACGAGTGTCACTGCAATTCTACCTGGAACAGCCCTGGCACCGCTTTGTCCTCAGGGTTGCCATGGCAGCCGAGGGCAGCATGGCTGGGGCTCTGCAAGGGCCCTGGGCAGACGGGAAGGAGCAGCAGAGCAGGGGCTGATCCATCCCCAGTGTGCTGCTCAGCCCAGGGCAGCGTCCCAGAGCGTCCTGATGGAGCTGCCAACAACATCCCCCCTCTGCAGCCCTGGCCTCTCCCCCAGCTCACACAGGTGCCCCATCCTTGCAGGCACAGACACGGCAGCACTGGCTCAGCAGCCCCTGTTTGCATTGCACAGGGCAGGGGGAGCACCCCCATGCTGTTGCTGTGGGGACATGAAGCTGAGGCAGCACAAATGCCATCAGCCCCTGGGGCCAGCAAGGGCTGGGCAATGGCAGGGAAACCACCCAGCTTTGTCCTGGCCTCTGCACTCAGCCAGAAAGTTTGTTCCCATCAGCTGGGAGTTTCCTGTCCCACTGCAGACGCTGTTGCTCAGAGCCAGGGCTGCCTGGTAGCCACCCCCAAACTGCCCCGAGCATTTCCTTGGCTTCACCTTTGCTTTCTTTCCTCTTCCTGATACAAATTTCTTCCTCTTGCCCACCCCTGCTCCCTCCCCTGCAAACAGCCCATCCCTGGTTGCCCTTCCCTCTCAGGCCCCACTCCCCATTGCAGTTCCTGGCTTGGCCCCATGGGAACGTCCCTTGGGGAGCAGGATCATCCTGCAAGTGCTGCAGGAATTGTCTGCAGGCTCCTGCAGTGCCTGGTGCTGCTCCCTTGCCAGGGGGCACATCTGGGCTGCTGTGTCTGGCTCTGGGGCTCCCTGTTCTGGCCACTGAGGAGGAGCTGCAGAGGCTCTGCAGGACTGACAGGATGGACTTTGGGCCTGGCACGAGAAGCTGAGGGACCTGGGCTGCTGGAGGTCCTGAAGAGGAGGCCCAGGGCTCATCCTGCAACTGCTCCAAGGGTGGTTCCAGAGAATCCCAGAATCAGCAAGGGTGGAACAGGCCATGGAGATCATCAAGTCCACCCTGTGCCCTGACACCACCTTGTCTCCCCTGGGCCTCCTCTTCTCCAGGATAAACAACCCCAGCTCCCTCAGCCGCTCCTCACAGCTCTTGTGTTCCAGATCCCTCCCCAGCCTTGTTGCCCTTCTCTGGACACGCTCCAGCCCCTCCATGGCCTTCCTAAATTGGGGGACCCAGAACTGCAAAGAGCACTCGAGGTGCTGCCCAAGCAGTGCTGAGCACAGGGGAGCAATCCCTGCCCTGCTCCTGCTGGCCACACCATTCCTGAGCCAGGCCAGGAGCCATTGGCCTTCTTGGCCAGCTGGGCACACTGCTGGCTCATGTCCAGCCTGCTGTCCACCAGTCCCTGCAGGTCCCTTTCTGCCTGGCTGCTGTCCAGCCCCTCTGGCACCTTGGGGAGGTGTCCTAATCCGACCCAGTGGATACGGAAGATGGGTTTGATTTTAAGGTGCAAAAAATAACCAATAAAGGCACAGAGGATTTACAGCAACAAAATCAGATACAGTTTTATTGAAATTTCACAGCAGAGTAGCGTTGGTGAAGGGGGGGAACCGGAGAGAAGAGGAAAAGACAAGGAAAAGAGGGAGGAAAGAAAACGGGTATGGGTTATAGCTACCAAAACCGTGGTGTTGCTTCTTGCGGTCCAGCCATCAGAAGTTCAGCAGGGTACCAGGTTCAGGGAGATCTTGAGGGGACGGCTGAACTGGGACCCTAATTATACCATCTTTCATTGGGGGAAGGAAAGCGGTTTCACAACGGAAACAATGGTTCACAAAAAGGGGGGAAGAGCACACAACATGGGGTACACATAGGTACACAGAGTGCAAGTCCGAATAACCAGCAGAAACCATTGTTTTTGTGCTTCAGTGCTCGCGCCTTTGCTTCTGGGCAGCCTTCCCCTCCCAACAGCACAGCTCTCCCTCCCCACCACCGAGCTGGGGGGAGCGAAGTTTCTGCAGTTCAGTCCCAGTCTTTAGAAGAAGGTACAGGGGGTTTTCTGCAGAGGGACTTCTTGTCTTGATCCCTCGATGAAGAAGCCCGCATCTCTGCTTGTCTGTCACGATGGCTGAAGGCAGGCAAGAGGGGTCTTTTTATTGGAAAGGGGCCATTTCTACAGTTCAAAGCCAGTTAGGCCAGGAAGCGGGGAAGTCCAGATCCATTGTTCGGAACAGAGGCAGAATGTCCATCAGGTTCAGCATAGCGTATAGAGATAACTACCCATGGGGACAGGTAGCTGAGAGACACATAACTTCTCCACCCTGCACTGGCTTTTCTTTGCCAAGACAATCGGGAGGCAGAGATGCAGGATTTCGGACAGACTCTCACACAACCCCATGACTCACGATTCTCTTGAGGGATCTTCATCAGCAGAACTCTGGAGTGCCGTTGGTGATTCTTCAGAACTCGTCACATTTCAGTAGCATAACCCGGAAAAAATAAAGATGACAGGAAAGAAGAGGGGAAAAAGAAAGAGAGAAGGAAGAGAAAGAGGGAGAAAGGGAAACAATAAACAAACATAATTAATATTGATTATCATAACAATTTTCACAAATGGTTGATTAATATTAAAACAATTTCAAAATGATTTCAAAAAATAGTTAGTTGATTAATTAAACAATATCATTTGTATAATCAATTTAACAATTTTCAAAAATGATTGATTATAACAACATTATCAATTTAAAAATGAATCACAAATGATCAAAACAAGAACAACAAACAAATATAACAATTTCAAAAGATGATTCATTAATTATGACAATATCATTTATATTATAATTTCAGAAATAGATAAAACAAAACATAAATGATAGCAAACAAATCATAAGTATTAATTTTTAAAATTATTTTCTAAACGATTTACTACAGATCAAAAAATAATTGTAACAAAGTCATATTCAAGAATCAGAATTGCTCGAAAGCATATGTGATTAATTCATAACTGCTTTGTATCAGCTGTTTTGGGGATGTCCACTGTGTAGAGGACATCAGCTAGGCTATGGGCATTGATTATAGTCGTCAATCTCCTTAGCTTTCTCATCGTGTTCCAGTTCATCACGAGTAGGGCTGCTGAAAAGATAAAACTAAATGCAATCAGAATCAAAAGGACAACAATGGGATGACACATACTGTTCAGGACACCTGTGGCAGTAGGGGACCACCCAAATAGACTATCCCACCAACTGTGCCTGGCATCTTGTTTTACCCTCTCCATGACTCGGTGTATTTGTCCCACATCATGATGAACAGTCACCAGGGTCTTCTGTCCGCTTTCCTTGATCTTCTCGAGGATTTCAATCAGGTCCTGATGTAGCAGTAGTTGTCTCACCAGGGTAAGGTTCATCCCGATAGGAGTAGGCATCAGTTTGTGAAGCAGTGTGTAATTGGATTGCAATAGGTAGTGGGAAGTAACGGGAACTTCATAAGAGAAATCACATCCTGAAATCTTAGTAAAATTACAAGCACAGAAGTTTGAGTGATTCTTTGTATCTACTACAACGTCTTCTACAAGCACAGAATCATAGATAGGTTTTTTTTTTTTTTTTTTTTGCCTATGTATATAAGTATTGCTTATGTATATAAGAACTGTTTCAGAAGTCTCGTTAGGACAAATTTCAAAATGACAGATATTTTGCAATTGTCTTGAGCTATTATTGCATTGCTTTCACAGATGAGCTTTTGTTGTTCTCGGGCAATACGAAATTCCAAATTAACAGTTTGCCATTTCTTAATAATTTGATGGGCCCATCCTCTATGTTCAGAAAGATAGAGAATAGCTCCATCGTAATTCAGTTTTAATATTATAACAGGGAAAACCAAATGTACAGAAGCATTGTGTACAGTTGAAACAAAAGCAGTGTCTGTGTTTGAAACAGGGTCATAGGTAAAGTTCACCAGGTTCCACCAGGATTGGAATTCTCTTTCAAAGTCAGTGGCACTGTCCCAGACTATTTTCTGAATTTCTGTGGGGAAAGTGCCTTCTTACCAATTTGTGATCATTTATGTTTACTTTCTCTCAGTTTAGTAATGTGTTTGATAGCAGCCACTGGTGTGTTCACAAAAGCCAATAAGAATGACTACAGTGGTTGCTGTAATTTGACCAAATCTTTAATTGTGGCAGCCAATTTATTCAAGTTCAGTTAATTTACATGTTATGTGTAATATCATCACCTGGTGTTACCAGAAAGGGAAGGGAAAACATTATTTCTGTTGTCCATCTCTAATGTTATCTTGGTTTATCAGGTCTTTGTGTCCCTCGGAGTTCTTCTGAAAAAGCAAACACAACAGACTCTGCCACGAAGAGGCAGAAAGGGTTAGAATGATGGAATTGCCAGAGAGGTTTTGAACAGCAATGGTACTTCCCCTACAGTGGCAGGGGGTCCGCCAAAAACAGGTTGCCCAGTGTAATGTGCTGGGTTCTTGAAATCATCTGGTCTCTGTAGTGAAGGAATTAAGCTTGGAGCTGTTGGGCAAAAAGCAGTGATTTTGGTGCACTCATTTACCCGCCATCTATAGTAAGAGGTGTTAGAAGTCCATTTAACCTTTTCACCTTCTGCCCAATCCTGCACTCCTTTGACAGGAAAGTGAGAAACATTATCAGATTGAATTTTCTGTGGTTTTAGGAAAATCCCAAACCATCCTTGCATTGCTTTAACAGTGTTATCTCCTGCAATTCTTTTAAAAGCATCGGCTTGGAGCAACCGAAATATAAACATAGCATAGAACTTGGTGTAAATACAGACAAGAAAATAATTTTGTCCCTCACTTTGGAAAATACACCAAACAGTTAACAATTCCTCAACCTGAGCATTGCCTTCTCCCTCTCTGTTAGCAGAAGCGGGGGAGAGAGGAGGGGTTGCTTGAATCACAGAGGCAGATTTATTTTGGCTGCTACCCAAGCTCCCAGTTTCTTGGATCGTCCAGTTCTCTTCCACCTCCCTGAGAGCCAAGCCAACAACAAACTGCCCTTCCCGGGTAGTGCACCTTTTCTCAGCATCTTTGAAACCACAGGAATAAAAACCAACAGGCTTTGTCAGACCCTCAGGACCCTGCTGCCAAATGTGTACTGGAGGCCGTGAGGAGGTAAATCCCCACTCCACCTGAAAGGGATCTGTAGCATGGATAGGGTCCTGTGCTTGTTGTGCTGTCACTTCAAAAATCAGCAATTGCAATGTTTTCTTCTGGGAAGAAGTCCAATCCCATTTTATTCTTTTTCTCAGCAAGTCAGAAAGGGGAACAAAAGGGTCATTCTGGTTACTAAGAAGTTTATCTGGTCTTTCTACAGGAGACATAGTACTATGGTTTTCTGAAAGAAAATTGCTGTAAGTTTAAGTGTTCCTGAAAGCTTTTGAGTTAAAGAGGTCATAATTTCAGGCTTTACAGGTGATTTTGTTGGTGACTCAAAACCAGGAATTAATTTCTTTTCATTAATTATTTGCAGGCAGCCAGCTTTGTGAATCTTTTGCTGGAGTTGGTCGGGAGTACCAACCAAAGGGTGTGTCCTTTCCAAGGGGTTAAGCCCCTCAGCCCGATGAGCTGTGTGCTGAGTTAGGGACCATGGGATGGGTCTGCCTGCTGATGTTAAGATCACCCCATGTCCCCAGCACCCACTGGCTTCTTGTTCTGACAAAAGAATCTGATCTCTCCCAGTGAGAGACAGTTGGCATACGTATTCTGTTTCAGATTTTTGGGGGGGAAGCCCGTACTGCTTTGCAAGTTTAGTTAATTCAGTAGCAGTGTACGGGATTTCTTTGGTGGTTATGTGCGGGTCAAGATCTTCATTATTGATATAGCTGCATTCTGTTTTCATTAGAGGTTTCATGTTATTACAGCAATGTTTCCCACAATTTTTCATCAGAGTTAATTCTTTTTGAGGGCAATTTTGATTAATGTGAGGAGTTTCTTTCCCCTCTGTTTCTTTTGAGGAATCTGCATTCTGTGAGTTTTTAACATGTTCCTCTCTCAAAGCAGCCCGTAACAAATTGTTTACTTTTCTTTCTTCATCCAATTGTTTTTGCAAAACTTCAGCTAGGTTTTGGAGGGAGTCTATGATAGCATTTTCCCCACTTTTTCGCTTAAAGCCAGTTTCTATTGCCGAAGTGAGGCAGGCTCCCAGAACTGAGCAAAGAATGTTCTTATTTTTGCCCATTTTGAATTTTGATTCATGTTGCAGAGAACATACTTTATCAATGACATTTTCCAGATTAAACTAATTGTTCTCTGCCCAAGTTTCTCCACCAGGTGACGGCTTTGCATTATATTTAGAGAGCAGTGAGTGAAAGTCACCTTTTACTTTTGGATTTAGATGTTCGCTCATTTTGTGTAAAGGGACTAAAGTTATACAAGAGAGTTGCTCTGTAAGCTTAAGTTACAGAATGATATAGATATTCAGTGTCCCCTTCGTCTCTCTGGATACACACACACACAAATGTTTCCTTTTTGAGGGGCTCAGGACCTACAACCGGGAAAAAGCTACTCAGCCAGCGCTGCGCCACCCCTCATTCCCGTGTGTAGGTGGAGGGTCAATTTTGTCTAGAAGGCACTGTTTGGTTATCTTTTGCTTATGCGTTATTATTAGAACCAAATTATCCCTTATTTTAATCAAATTATATTGTCAATATTTCAAGTGCATTCAATTTTATATATTCTTTAAACTATTCAATTAAAATTGTTACTATCTGTAATATTGTTGTTTTTTTTAAGATGGGATAATTGGGCAAACATAACAAGGGCATCTCTGCAGAAAACTCTGCTGGGACATCCTTTAGTTCCTTTAAAGCTACCGAGTGTGCAGCTCCTCATTGACACAGTCTGTGGCCACAGGGAAGGTGGAGAGAAAACAAATTAATTATGTCACAAAGTATGACATTTCTTTGTGGACTATATTATGAAAGTAAAACACATAAAAAGAAACTCTAAAGAGGAACCAAGAAGAAGTTTCAAAGATGACTTTTATTACAAGTGGTTTGCAGAAATTGACCATCAGTTTAATGTTTCTGAAACCACCCAGTCATCAGTCTCCACACTGCAGCCTTGAGCTCCTGGTTCCTCAGGCTGTAGATGAGAGGGTTCAGGGCTGGAGGCACCACTGAGTACAGAACTGACAGGGCCAGATCCAGATCTGGGGAAAAGATGGAGGGGGGCTTCAGGTAGGTATAAAATGAGGTGCTGATAAATAGGGAGACCACAGCCAGGTGAGGGAGGCAGGTGGAAAAGGCTTTGTGCCGTCCCTGCTCAGAGGGGATCCTCAGCACAGCCCTGAAGATCTGCACATAGGAGAAAACAATGAACACAAAACAGCCGAATAACAGCAAAGCAGTGCCAATAAGAGGCCCAAATTCTCTAATGTAGGAAGTTGAGCAGGAGAGCTTGAGGATAGGGGGCATTTCACAGAAGAAATGGCCCAGGGCATTGCCCTGGCACAGGGGCAGGGAAAATGAACTGGCTGTGTGCATGAGAGCAGTGAGAAATCTCCTGGCCCAGGCAGCTGCTGCCATGTGGGCACAAGCTCTGCTGCCCAGGAGGGTCCCATGGTGCAGGCTTTGCAGATGGACACGTAGCGGTCAGAGCACATGAGGGTCAGGAGATAGTACTCTGCTCCCGTGAAGAGCAGTAAGAAAAAGAGCTGAGCAGCACATGCTGTGTAGGAGATGTCCCTGGTGTCCCAGAGGGAATTGTGCATGGCTCTGGGGACAGTGGTGCAGATGGAGCCCAGGTCGCTGAGGGCCAGGCTGAGCAGGAAGAAGAACATGGGCGTGTGCAGGTGGTGGCCGCAGGCTACGGCGCCGATGATGAGGCCGTTGCCCAGGAGGGCAGCCAGGGAGATGCCCAGCAAGAGGCACAAGGG
>NW_022147718.1:0-9499 GCF_901933205.1 Camarhynchus parvulus
ATGGACCTTGTCAGTCCTCGCTGGTAACATTTGCTCCCCTCTCCTCCTGTGATTTTAACAAACTTTTCAAGGAAGGACAATAAAATATTTTGTTTTTCACTGGCCACCCACAACAGCCATTTTCCTCATCAGTTCTCCCATAAGTTGCTCAGGAGGAAGCAGGGACTGTGTCCAAGTTTCCAAGAGTTCTTCCAGAAAAAACCACAACCTCCTCAGAGGAGGGAACCATGCTGTTGTCAAAGGCACTTGGGGTCACAGAACAGTGCCCTGAACTCACTGTGCCAAAATAATGTCACAGTCTGATTAAGAAAATTGTTAGAGAGATGCCTCTGCCCCAGTTAAGGTGCTAATGAGACCAAATCCAAAGTGGAATTTATTGAACAGTAAATGTGAGGTAGAGAGAGAGATGGAAAGAAAGAGAAAAGGGGGGACAGCAAGGGAGTGACAGGGACAGAGACCTCCCCTGGGGGCAGGGCCAGTGTGACATTGTCCCCTGTGTGTGTGGCCTTCCCAGGGTGGGGGTTTTACACCTGAGCCAGTTTGGGTAAGGGGGGTGGTGTTCACCCCCTGAGCAGGGATTACCCCACTGTTTCAGGTTGCAATGCAAGATGGAACCAAATGCATGTTTTCAATCCCCATCTTCATCAACTGCTATCAACAGGTGGGGCAGTGTTCTTTATCTCTTCCATGACTCAGCCCTGATAACGCCCTCCAGGGAGATATCTTCTGGGAATGGGCCATTGAGTGTCACTGCAGGACTGATCAAATTCCATCATCCCATTGTGGGATGCTCCGCCCAGGGGGAGGATCCAAGCATTCCTACCTGGATATAAGCTGAGCCTTGCAACACCAGGAGCAGCTTGCCTGCTGGATTCCCAGAGGACAAGAGCTCCAGAACCACCACTGGACCTTCAGAGGAAGACCAGACCCTTCTACAGGATCACTGCTTTGACAGAATCACGTTCATCACTCCAACAGGACTGCAGCCACCATTTAATGGGACTGCTGCCAGCACCCTGACCAACAGGGTGTCAGGTTATATCCTGACTCTGTCAGTTTAAGGCAGTGTTTCTGTAGCATTGCCTTGATCTTCATTTTCTTATTAAATTGTGAATCTGGCTTAGACTCTCCCTCTGGTTTGCCTTCAAACCAGTACTAAAAGACAATGTGTGCACCCTTTGTTTTCATCCCAAAACAAGATTTCCCATTCCCAAACCTTTGCCAGATGGACGAGGAAGATGCGAGGAAGACGAAGATGGCCCAGGACACCCAGGCAGGTGAGGAGGAAGTCAGTGCCCCTTTCCCCTCTCTCCTGCTCCATCTCCCAGCCCAGCACGGCCCCCGGCTGCAGGACAACCCTGCTGCCAACCCCCGCCCCTGCTGGGGATGCACTGGGGGGATCTCCTTCCCCTTCCCTCTGGCACGGAGGCAAATCCCATCCTCTCCTTGTCCTTCCTCCCCCAGACAAGGAGCTGAGGATGGAGACCAGGGAGGACAAATCCGCAGGGCAGAGCCTCATCACCCACCAGTGGATTCACAATCAGAAGAGGCCCTTCCGCTGCCCCGACTGTGGGAAGCGCTACAAGCGCCACTCCAAGCTCATCATCCACATGCGCATGCACACAGCAGAGAGGCCCTATGAGTGTCCCCAGTGTAAGAAGAGGTTTCAGACCAGCTCCACTCTCCTCCTGCATGAGCAGATTCACATGGATGAGAGGCCCTTCCGCTGCCCCGATTGTGGGAAGCGCTACAAGCGCAACACACACCTCATCGATCACCGGCGCATCCACACTGGGGAGAGGCCGTATGAGTGTGGGGAATGTGGGAAGAGCTTCAGGCAGAAGTCCAACTTGATCCACCACCAGAGGATCCACACTGGGGAAAGGCCATACAAGTGTGGGGAATGTGAGATAACCTTCAGTCGTAAGCCCCAGCAGATCATCCACCAAACGATCCACACTGGGGAGAGGCCCTACGATTGCACCCAGTGTGGGAAGAGGTTTCAGACCAGCTCCAGTCTCCTCATTCATGAACGGATTCACACGGATGAGAGGCCCTTCCTCTGCCATGACTGTGGGAATGGCTTCAAGCACAACTCCACCCTCGTCAGGCACCGGCTCATCCACACTGGGGAGAGGCCCTACGAGTGTCCCCAGTGTGGGAAGAGCTTCACCCGGAGCTCTCACTTGACCAGACACCAACGGAGGCACCAGTAAAGGAAGCCCAGCAAATGCTCCAACTACAGGAGGAGCTTCATGCACTGTCCCAGCTTCATCCATCATTGGAGGATTCACATTGGGAAGAGCCCTGGTGATCCATGTTCCCCATGATCCATGCTGGGAAGACTCCTGCACCTTTTCCTGCCCCTGCCAATGACATGATGTGAGATGGAAGAACATGAGGGTCTCCCCATGGCCCTGTCATTACATTCACTCCCACATCATGTCATTGCCACAGGCAGGAAAGGGACTTTCTCTCTCTCCCTGAGGAGAAGGGTGTCCTTTCCAGGCAGGGGAAATTGTGGCAGGGAAGAGACAGTCAGCTGAGTTGTAACTTTCCCTGTAAACAGTTTTATTTATCCCTTCTGTTATCAATATTGTTTCTGTTCCATTTGTTCCTTATCTCGATGCTGTTCCCAATAAATTGTTCTTATCCCAGCCCGGGATCTTTGCCTTTTGTGCTTTCCATGGGAGGCGGGAGGGCAGCGAGGGCAGCGTGGTTTTAGCGGGAGCAGGAAATTGGGGAATCCCATTCCTGAAGCCCGGCCCATGGAAACCGAGCATCCCAGCTGGTGCCAGCCCTGGTGGCCATGGCAACAGCCTTGGGAGCGGGTCCCTGGCTGGGGCTGTGGGAACCTCTTCCCTCTGGTGCCCAGGGACAGGAGTGGAGGGAACGGCTGCAGCTGAGTCGGGGCAGGCTCAGCTTGGATGTCAGGAAAAGGTTTTTGCCCAGAGGCTGCTGGGGCCCTGCCCAGGCTCCCCAGGGAAGGCTCCCAGCTCCAGGGCTCTCTGAGCTCCAGCAGCGTTTGGACAGCGCTGCCAGGCCCAGGCTGGCATTGTTGGGCTGTCCTGTGCAGGGCCAGCAGTTGGACTGGAGGATCCTGATGGGTCCCTCCCAGCTCAGCCAATTCTGTGCTTCTGGGATCCCATGAGCCTGGGGATGGGGCTGCCAATGGTTGCCATGGCAACGGGCTCTGGCTGCAGGCCTGAGCTGGTGTCCATGGCAACCACCCCTGGCATGGGGTCTCCATGGAGCTGCCAAGGGACTGAGCATAGCAACAGGGTCCTGGTGATGGTTGCCATGGAAACTGACCATGGCAACAGGGTCCTGGTGGTGGCTGCCATGGAAACTGACCATAGCAACAGGGGGCTGGTGATGGTTGCCTGCTAAGGATCAGATTTGTCACAGGCCCTCACAGGGGTTCCATGGGGACTTTCCAAGAGTCTCCAGGCTGTTCCAGAGCTGGAATGTCACAGGCACAGACAGGGGCTCCATGGAGACCTCCCAGGGCTTTCTGGGGATGGTAAAGAGCCCTGTGGTCAGAGGCAGTCACAGCCATTCCATGGTGACATCCCAGGGCACCTTGGGCTGCAAAGGCACCGATCTGTCACAGGCACTCACGGGGGCTCCACGGTGACATCCCAGGAGTGCCCAGGCTGCCAAAGAGCCGGGATGTCCCAGACACTCACAGGGGTTCCTGTCATGGGCACAGTGGGAACTTCTGGCAAAAGCTTTATTTCTTTATTGGAGAAACTCCTGCTGAGTCATGAGGTGGAGAAATGACACCCAACAGCCACCATGGATCCTCAAACCCCTGCAGGACCCCTAGACTTCTAAAATTCTTTCTAAGAGAGGAGACTGGGAGCGGCTGGTTCCAATCCCAGCCCCAGACTTTGTCAATAGTGTGAAAAGATTGGACAGGTGGAATTGAACTTTAAACCAATTTGTCCCACTGGATTAAAAATACCAGGAATACCAGATAAGTTTATATAAATATGGCTCTGATTGATTCTGATCATGATTAGTCAAAAAGATCTTAACCACAGTTATTTACTCTACAGTTCAGGAGCTATAACAATTATTAGAATATAGTGCTCTAGGCAGCAATTTTGAAGTCAGCAGGGCCTTGCTGGAGTTGCTGGAGCCCATTGCAGGCAGAGCCTCCTGCTCCAGCAGGAACTGCCTTTCCTGTGCCATCAGCAGGGCAGGTCCCGCTGCAGGAACAGCCCCAGGCCAGCCCCAGCACAGGGAAGGCCTCGGGCACAAGGGCAGAGTGCCGTGCTGGGAGCTGTGCCAGGGACAGCCTGAGGCACCAAAGGCACCTTGGCAGCAGCAGCTGCTTGCAGGCCATGGCCAGAAGCCTCCCTTGGCAGCCCGGCCTGGTGGCCACCACTGCAGAGCTGCTGCCTCAGGGCTCATTCCTGGCTGGGCTCTGAAAAGCCACTGCTGCTCCAGGAGCCTGACTGGGAAGCCACTGGCCCCAGCACCTCGGGGACAAGATATTAATGACAAAACTCTTCATGCCAGCAGAGCCAAGGCAGGGGCAGAGGAAAGGGCAGAGCCAGGCCCAGGGGACAGGGCTGCCATGGTGATGGCTGTGAGGTCACTGCCCCTGCAGCAGCCTGGCTGCCCTCAGCAGACATTCTGGCCAGAAGCGTTGTGAGGGCACCCAGCACATCAGAGAACCCACACTACAGGAATTCTGTCACTGGGGATGAGGGGGTTTCACTGGGTCAGGCTGCACAAAGCTCCTGATCTTGGACAATTCCTGTGGTGGGGAATCCACTTCTCTGGAAAACAGCTGCAGTTTTGTGCCACTTTCATAACAGTAAATATTTCCTCTTCTAACAAATGTTAATTTGTCCTCATTCAGTTTAGAGATATTGACCCTTCTTGGGCCACTGCAAGATTTGGGAAAAAATAATTTTGACCACTATTATTCCATTTTCACAGACCTTGGAGAGGACGCAAAAAATGTCCCAAGATGGGGTTTGGAGGCCTCATCACAAAACCAGCAGGGAGAGTCTGCAGGCTCTGGGCTCAGTGGTGTGGAGACTGAGGACAGAACAGGAGTAGCCTGGGAGGGATGGAAGGGTGGTGTCAGAGAGGCTGGAGCTTTTCTTCATAGTGGGAATGAGCCTGAAGAAGACATAATAGCACCAAGGGCAGCTGGGGAGGCCCAGAGTGGACACCAGGAGAAAGGAATTTCCCTGCCAGGGCAGGGCTGTGGTGCAGCACGTCCCCCAGCAGGAGCCTGGAGCAGCCCAAGGCTTTGTGTGGGCAGGCAGAGGCAGGCAGGAGGCAGAGCTGTCAGCAAAGGAAGGGGCCAGCCAGGTGGGGCAGCCGGGGGATGCCGACAGCCTGCAGGGACAGAGGCGCAGGTTTGCTCAGCACCAGAGACACCTTTCCCTTGCTTGTCCCCACCTGTCATCACTGCCACCAGTGTTCTGCTCTACCTGGAACCTGGGGACACTTTCTCACTCCTGTCCTTGAAAGGGACCCACTAACCCTTCAAGAAAACTTCAGTGTTTCAATCTCTTTTTGAGTCCCTGAGAAGTTCTTTGAGCACACCCTGAGGGACTGGGTCTGATGCAAAGAGCACCAAAGCCCCAGAGGGTCATTAAAGTCCTGGTGCTGTGTCTGTGCTGCTGAGCTGGGCCGGGCTCCTGGCCCAGAGGCAGCTCCTGGCAAGGGCAGTGCTGCAGAGAGACAGCTCTGGCCAGGAGCAGCTCCTGTGCACAGCCCAGCAGGGCTGGGGCACTGCCAGGGCCCCTCAGGGACACCAGCAGGGCACAGACAGAGCTCACAGGGGCTCAGCACTGCCAGGGGCTGTGGCATGTCCCAGAGGGGGCTGTGTCACAGCAGCTCCTCTGTGGCTGTGTCATAGAGGCACAGAGCAGCTGGGATGTCAGCAAGGGGCTGTGTGACAGCACAGAGTGGGCTGTGTGAGGTCACAGGTTGGGCTGTGACATCACAGAGTTTGTTGTGTGAGGTCATTGAGCAGTTACAGCATCACAGAGGGGATTCTGTGACATCACAGAGCAGGCTGTGACACCTTGGCGTGGCTATATGACATCATGGAGCAGGCTGCGAGGGCAAAGTGTGTGCTGTGACATTAGAGAGTGGCAGTATGACATCATAGAAATGGTTTTGTGACATCACTGAGGGGGTTGTGACATCACAGAGTAGGGTGTGCTGTGTGACATCCTCAGGGGCTGTGTGAGGTCACTGGGGAGGTCACTCTGCCCCGGCCCCCCTCACAGCTCCCCCCAGAGCAGTCCAACCCCTGCTGGGTGCACAGCGGGGTCCCCTGTCCCCCGGGTCCCCCCCCCCCCGCCCCCCGCAGCCTCCCCCCAGAGGATGTTCCACGAGATCGACCCCAGAGCCTGACACGGGGACGGGGGCCGGGGCCCTGGGGGGGTGGCACAGGGGACAGGGACCCCCGGCAGCGTCCCCGTGTCCCCCAGGGCCAGAGCCTGGGCCAGGGCTCCTTCACCCTGTTACCAACGAGGCCTTGAGAGTGCTGAAAAAATCCCCAGCAAGGGATCAGCAAAAACCAGATTGAATATTAAGGGACAGCAGCACAAAGTTCCTTGGCAAGAGTCACTCTGCTCCTGACTGGACACTTCAGGCACACCAAGGAAACAAAGCAACAACAAAACCAAACCAAATCCAGGAAATCAAACAAGAAATGAGCCAAGAACTGGGGCTTTCCTTCTTCTGGAAAAAACCTGTCTTCCTCCAGGTGCCCATAAAGCAGACTTTGGTATCTCAAGTCCAATGTGCCTATTGCGACTGGAGGAGATTTTTGGCTGAAAACACTTCCTGTGTGGGGGAGGAAGGGGCAGGTCCAGCCTTGCCCTGCCCTGGAACCCCAGCCCTGCCCTGCCCTGGAACCCCAATCCCCCAGAGCCTCTATCCCAGCCCAGCAGTGGCTGCCAGTCCCTGGCACAGCACAGGCAATGCTCCACAGCCACCTCTGCAGCCCCAGCCCAGCTCCTGAGGGACCAAATGAGCCCAAGTCCCACCTGGGGGAAGGGCCCAGGGAGACCAAGGGGTATTGAAGGCTGACCACAAGGTGAGCACACATCTTGACTCTACCTCCTCCTGGAATTTCCATCTGAACACTGCTGGAATGCAGGAGTTGGCAGCTGTGTGTGTGTGCTTCTCTGTATCTTTTTCTGTCTTTAGCTCTCTCTGTGTCTTCTTCTATTTCTGTCCTTGTGCAAATTTTGAGTAACTTAAAATTGAACAGGCTTAGAGTTTTGTAGTTCAATGGGCCAAGGTAATGCTTTGAGAAGTGTTTTCTGCTGATTGAATGTGACATTAAACCATTTGCCAAAGTTTCTCTAATTTTCTAAAGTTGCCAGTAAAGGCTGTTTGGTTGTTTCGAGCTCTTGAGGATTTCCTGTCAGTATTTCTCCTGTGTGTCCAACTCAGAGTACACAAATAATTAGATTCCTTTTAAATGTCTCCTTGAGAGTGTTGTTTGGGGGATGGCAGTCAGGGCTTGTGTGTCCTGCTTGGCCCAGCCCAGGCAGGGCTTTCCCAGCCACATTCCACACTCCATTGCCCAGCTGGAGCCGCTGCTGCCTCTGAGTTGTGCTGCCCCAGCCCCAGGGACGCTCTCCTTGTCTGCCCATTCCCCCACGGTCTCTGGGCAGGGATGGCCTCACTGGGGGCTGCTGACATCCTCAGCACCTTGGAGGCTGCTGCTGAATTTTCCTGCTCCAGAGGCTTGTTCAGCCTTCAGCTCTTCAGTGCAGGAATTCAGTGTCCCAGGGCTCATTCACATTCAGAACACCTTAACAAGCCAAGCCTCTGGGAATTATTTGATTTCAGTTTCCAAATCATTTGTAGTTAATTAGATCTCAGTAGTGTATTCAAAGTGAATACATGATATTTAAAAGGACAGCAAGAAAACATTTTTAAGTCCTGTGTAGTTTTTTTTTCCTGTTAATACCTTGATATTTGCAATCTCCAATTGTCACTGAATCCAAGTACCTCCTCATGCAGTTTGAATAGATATGAAAATCAAGACCCTTCATGGCTGACAATCAATCAGACTCTGTCCCTACCCCCACCCCACCATTTCCCCCATCCAAGCCCTGGCACTCAGAGCAGCCTTGTGCAAATCTGAGCTCCCTCCAGCCCAGGCTGCACCTGCAGCTTTCAGCTCCTTGGCTCCAACTCCCACCTGCTTTCCTTGGAGAAGGAGCTGCCCCAGACACAGAGGGATGTTCATTTCTTGTCAGCCAACAAAGCCAAGGGAAGGCACAGCTCCATCAAATGCAAAAGTCATTCCTCTGCTGGATATTAAATCCACTTTCCACAGCAGACAGTCTCAGAGCAATGGAAAACACCTTCTGTGCCCAGAACAGATCCCAAGGTCCCCCCAAACCCTCCCTGCCCCAATTCTGCCCAGATTTGCTCTTTGCACACACGAGTCACAGGCTGAAGTCAGGAGCTCCCTCCATGGCCAGAGGGAGGAAAAGAGAGAAAGGGGATGAAGAGCTCTCCTGTGCAGAGCCAAGGGCCAAGTGCAGCCCCTGCAGTGGGAACCACAACTCATCAGGTTTGTGTCCTTTGGGCTCAGGGACTGGTGACACTCAGAGGCACAGAAAGGTTTCTTGCCAACAAACACAAGTTGGACATTTGCACAGTTTAACAACCATCACAGCTCTTCCCTCAGCTCTCTGGGATGTCCCAGCAGCATCTGACATGTCCACCATACCCAAGGGATTTCCATACAGGAACACTTCTAGACAAAGACATAAGAAAATATAATTCTGTGATAGATACAAATATAAGTCAGGTGCTGACTAATGTGATATATATTTGAACTGCACAAAGATTAGACAACTCCCTGAAGTTCAAAGCATGAAACCAGTCAGCTGAGAGGGACTTGAATGACCAGAGAGCATCTGGAGGAGGAAATCTGGGAGCAATGGAATGGACGTAGATCTAGCTGGACTAGTGAAGAGATATCCTTAGACATGGCCATTTAAACAGGAGAGCTGGAAACACCTGAAGGAAGGGGGTCATTAAATATTAGACTGAATATTGGTGACACAAGTAGACAGGAAGATCAGTATTTCTTCTCCTGCCATCAGTAGGAGAACCCAGTGCATCCAGAAAATTCCCGTTCCTAATGGGAAAACTTTGCCATTTCTTAAAAGTACTCAAATGACCCAGATAATAAAGATTTGCTTGTATATTATGAAACTAACAGGTATTAACACCTGTGCCCCTTTCCAGGCAGACATCAGTTGTGTGCCCATGAACAGGCAGTGCCACTTGCGCCCTGAGGTGCCCAGCTGGGATTGGATCTCCGAGAGCACCTGAGGGAGAGCAGAGCACCTTGCAAGCTGCAGGTCCCTGACAGCCCCCCGCAGGGCTCCTGTCCCATCAACATCTGCTCTGCTCCAGTCTGGAACAGGGCCCAGCATGGTGCTGGGATCATCAGAGAGCTGAGGTGTGTGCTGGAATTCAATGCCCT
>NW_022147719.1:0-9495 GCF_901933205.1 Camarhynchus parvulus
GCAGGGCAGCACAGCTCCCTGGGCCTCAGCAGCTCCCTCCTGCCCCGTGGGGACACAGCCAGACAGCTGCACCCTCCCATGCAGTGGGGCTGCAGGGCAGGACCACTGCCGGGTGCTGGATGTGCCCTCAGCATGCAGCAGCAAGCCACTGCAGGAAGGCCACTGGCCAATTCCTCCCAGCCCTGGTGGCAAACAGCTGTCCTTGACACCTGCTCTCATCTGCCAGCCCTCCTCACCTCATCCTTGAAGAGCTTGGCTTGGTCCTCACAACCCGTCAGAGTCTGCACAAAGCTAAAAACCTTGGAATAAATGAGAGAAATGTCAAGACAGAGCAATGCTTCTGGTTGGAGACCCCCCTGAGCCCACATCCTCACGTTCTGAGCCCTGCAAGGTGCCACAGGGCTCTTGGGCAGAGGCTGCAGTTGCTCTGCCCTCCCATGCCAGAGCCCACCCTTGGCCCCAGGCACAGGCACTGGCCTGAGAGGGGCACCCAGAGGGGTCATGGGGACATCAGGGGATCATTAAGATTGGCTGAGCCCTCTGGGATCATCGAGGCCACCACTGACCAGCACTGCCAAGGCCACCGCTAAACCATGTCCCCAGGTACCACATCCACACAGCTTTTGAACACTTCCAGGGATGGTGACACCACTGCCCTGGGCAGCTGTGCCAGTGCCTGAGAGCAGGCAGGGGCTGCTGGGGCTGGTGCCTGAGCTCCTCCACCTACTCAGGCCTCAACAGGGCTCACCATGTGTTGAAGATTGCATGCAAGATGTTTTCCATTACCATCTGTATGGCAGATTACCTTGTCAAGTGAGCAGTTTGCCTGATCTCTCTCTTTGAGTGACCACATTCACACCTCCCTCGGGAGGGGACCTCTGCTGATAACAGACTATTGAATATCAGTGCATGACTGATAAGAACTATAACATCCCATTGGGAGATGCTCCGCCCAGAGGGAGGAGCCAAGCACTGCTACCCAGTTATGCTCTGAGATTCTGGAACACCAGCATGGCTTTTCTCCACGGGATTCCCCAGAGGAACAGCAGCTGCCTCTTTCCCCACTGGATCTTCAGAGGAAGAATACATCCTTCTCTACAGATTCCCCTTGCTCCAACAGAACCACACCTGATACTTCAGAGGACTGCAGCCACATTTTCAATGGGACTGCCACCAACACCCTGGCCGACAGGGTGTCAGGTTGGGTTCTGACTCTGTCAGTGTTGTTCTAGTGGACTGCATTGTTTATTTTATTCTTTTATTCTTTTTTTCTCCCTCTTAAAGAACTGTTATCTCCTGCTCCCATATCTTTGCCTGAGAGCCCCTTAATTTAAAATTATAGCAATTCGGAGGGGTGGGGAGGGTTTACATTCTTCATTTCAGGGGAGGCTCCTGCTTTCCTTAGCAGACTCCTGTCGTTCCAAACCAACACACAGTATTAATTTTATAACAATCCTATAACAATTCTCAAATGGTCAAAAAAATTCACAAATAATCAAAGCAAAAAGCAATAAGCAAATCATAATAGAAGTATTAACTTAAGAATTATTTTCTAAAACAATTCACTACAAGTTGAAAAGTAATTTTCACAAAATAATAAAAGGAAATTCAGGATTACTCTAAAACACATATGCTTAATCCATAATTGCTTTGTGTCAAATGTCTTGGGGATGTCCACAGTGTAGAACCAAGCAGAATCAGAATCAAAAGGATAACAATGGGATGGACACATGCTGTTCAGGACACTCGTGGCAGTAGGAGACCACCCAAAAAGAGTATCCCACCACCGGTGCTCGGCAACTTTCTCCACTCTTTCCATGACACGGTGTATCTGTCTCACATTGTGATGAACAGCTACCAGGGTTTTCTGTCCATTTTTCTTAATCTTCTCAAGGATTTCAACTAAGTCTCAATGGAGCAGCAGTTGTCTTACCAGAGTGAGGTTCATCCCAATAGGACTAGGCATCAGCTTGCGAATCAGTGTGTAGTTGCATTGCAATAGGTAGTGAGAAGTAACTGGAGCTTCATAAGAGAAATCACATCCTGTAATCTTGGTAAAGTTACAAGCACAAGAATCTGAATGATTTTTAGTATCTACTACAACTTTTTCTATGAATACAAAATCACAAATGGTTCTAAAGCATGCACATCTATTGCCTATGTATATAAGAACTGTTTCAGAAGTCTCGTTAGGACAAATGTCAAAATGACAGATATTTTGCTCTGTGTCTAAACAAATGTCTTGAGCTATTATTGCATTGCTTTCCCAGATGAACCCTTGTTGTTCTCAGGCAATATAAGGTTCCAAATTAACAGTTTGTCATTTCTTACCAATTTGACAGGCCCATTCTCTATGTTCAGAAAGATAAAGAATAGCTCCATTGTAATTCAGTCTTAATGTTACAACAGGGAAAATCAAATGCACTGAGGCATTGCGTATGGTTCACACAAAAACTGTGGCTGTATTTGAAATGGGGTCATAGGTAAAATTCACTAGGTTCCACCAGGATTGGTATTCTCTTTCAAAGTCAGTGGCACTGTCCCAAATTATTTCAGTGGGAAACGTGCCTTCTTCACTTTCTCTTATAATTGAGGCAGCAACTGACTGCATCCACGATTGTGCCTGGATACAGCTAAGAGCCAAAGAAACATTGTTTTGTGTAGCACCAAGTGCATCAATTATCAATTTGTGATCATTTACATTTACCCTCTCCCAATTTGGTAATAGGTTTGATAGCAGCCGCTGATGTGTTCACAAAAGCCAACAAGAACGACTGCAGTGGTTTGCTGTAATTTGGCCAAATCTCTAGTTGTGACAGCCTATCAGCCTATTTATTCAAGTTCAATTAATTGACATGTTATATGTAATATCATCACCTGGTGTTACCATAAAGGGAAGGGAAAACATTATTTCTGTTGTCCATCTCTAGTGTTATCATGGTTTATCAGGTCTTCGTGTACCTCGGAGTTCTTCTGTAAAAATAAACACAACAGACTCTGGCACAAAGAGGCAGACAAAGTTAGAACGATGGAATTGTCAGAGAGGTTTTGGACAGCAGTGGTACTTCCCCTACAGCAGCTGGGGGTCCACCAAAAACAGGTTGTCCAGGGTAATGTGCTGGGTTCTTGAAATCATCTGGTCTCTGTAGTGAAGGAATTATGCTTGGAGCTGTCGGGCAAAAAGCAGTGATTTTGGAACCCCCATTTACCCCCCATCTATAGTAAGAGGTGTGAGAAGTCCATTCAATCTTTTCGCCTTTTGCCCAATCCTGCACACTTTTGACAGTAAAGTGAGAAACATTATCAGATTGAATTTCCTGTGGTTTTAGGAAAATTCCAAACAATCCTTGCATTGCTTTAACAGTATTATCTCCTGTAGTTCTTTTAAAGCATCGGCCTGGACTAACCCAAATATAAACATAACGTAGGACTCAGTGTAAGTACAGACAAGAAAATAATTCTGTCCCTCACTTTGGAAAATACTCCAAACAGTTAAGAGTTTCTCAACCTGAGCACTGTCCTCTCTCTTTCTGTTAGCAGAAGCAGGGGAGAGAGGAGGGGTTGCTTTAGTCACAGAGGCAGGTTTATTTTGCCTGCTACCCGAGCTCTCAATTTCTTACATTGCCAAATTCTCCTCCACCTCCCTGAGAGCCAAGCCAACCACAAACACCCTCCCCTTCCCCGGTAGTGTACCTTTTTTCAGCATCTTTGAAACCATTGGGAATAAAAACCAACAGGCTTTGTCAGACCCTCAGGACCCCACTGCCATATATGAACGGATAGCCGTGAGGAGGCAAATCCCCACTCCACCTGAAAGAGATCTGTAGGATGGACAGGGTCCAGTGCTTGGTGTGCTGTCACTTCAAAAATCAGTAATTGCAATGTTTCCACCTGAGAAGAAGTCCAATCCCATTTTATTCTTTTTCTCAGCAACTCATAAAGGGGAACAAATGAGTCATTCTGGTTACTAAGAAGTTCATCTGATCTTTCTATAGGAGACATAGCTACTATGGTTTTCTGAAGGAGAATTGCTGTAGGTTGAAGTGTTCCTGGAAGCCCTTGAATTAAAGAGGTCATCATTTCAGGCTTTGCAGGTGATTGCATTGGTGACTCAAAACCAGGAATTCATTTCTTTTCATGGATCATTTGCAGGCAGTCGGCTTTGTGGATGTTTTCCAGGAGTTGGTCGGGGGTACCAACCAGAGGGTCTCTCCTTTCCAAGGGGTGAAGCCCCCCTGCCCAAAGAGCTGTGTGCTGAGTTAGGGACCATGGGATGCGTCTGTCTGCCGTTGTTAAGAACACCCCATGTCCCCAGCACCCACCGGCTTCTTGTTCTGACAAAAGAATCTGATCTCCCCCAGTGAGAGACACTTGACATATGCGTTCTGTTTCGGATTTGTGGGGGAGAAGCCCGTACTGCTTTGCAAGTTTTGTTAATTCAGTAGCAGTGTACAGGATTTCTTTAGTGGTTATGGGTGGGTCAAGATCTTCATTATTGATATAGTTGCATTCTGTTTTAATTAGAGGTTTTATGCTATTACAGCAGTGTTTCCCGCAATTTTTCATCAGGGCTAATTCTGTTTGAGAGTAATTTTGATTAATGTGACAAGTTTTCTTCTCCTCTGCCTCTTTTGAGGAATCAGCCTTATGTGAATTTTTGACATGTTCCTCTTTCAAGGCAGCCTGTAATAAGTTATTTACATTGCTTTCTTCATCTAATTGTTTCTGCAAAACTTCAACTAGGTTTTGGAGGGAGTTTATTATAGCTTTTTCCTCACTTTTTCACTTAAAGCCAGTTTCTATGGCTGCTGTGAGGCAGGCTCCCAAGACTGAGCAGAGGATGGTTTTATTATTTGTGCCCAGTTTGAATTTTGTTTCATGTTGCAAAGAACATATTCTATCAATAACATTTTCTAAGTTAAACCAATTGCAGTTTGCCCATTCTTCTCCTCCTGGAGAAGGTGTGGCATTGTATTTAGCAAGCAGAGCATAAGATTCATCTTTACCTTTTGCACTGAGTTTTTAGTCATTTGGTGAAGGGACCAAAGCTACACCAGGGAGTCAATTGTAAACGCAAGTTACACAATCACACAGCCTTTCCTGTGTCCCCTTCGCTTCCCTGGGTAGTTGAAGAGACAGAATCTGCCTGGGAGGCCCTGCTTGGTTACATCAGGAGTGTCTCTTCCTTCCCTGACAGTCCAGATACACACCCACACACACGCACAAAACGATTCCTTTGTGAGGGGACCAAAGCCTACGGCAGGGGGGAAGTACTCACTCGAGTCACACAATCACTCGGCCTTTGCTGCGTTGCCCCTCATTCCCCCCGGGTAGGTGAAGGGACAGTTCTGCCTGGAAGGCCCTTACTTGTTACATCAGTTGTCCCTTCCTTTTCCGGGCACTCCAGATACACACAAATACAACAGTAACAGTTACCCCCGTTTTGCATGGAGACATCTTTTGTGGCAATTCCGGAGACAGAGCACTCAATTGAGCATGAGATTTGCCTTTTACTAGGCGTGTGCAGTCTGCGGGAGATTCGAATCACAATCCCTTGTGGAGTGAGACGCTCTCTCCCCTGGTACAGACTAGACACAACCTGCAAATCCCTCTGGCTACCAGAATCCTGTCCGTGACGCCAATTGATACCACGATCCGTCCTTACGGATGGCTTTCGTGATGGTTCGTGGATTGATCTCAGGGCGCGAAAGAACCGACACGGCACAGGGGATTTGCAGTAATAATCAAAACAAATGCACCTTTATTGAATGACCACAGCAAAAGGCGATAGAGAGACATTAAGGGAGAGAAAAAGATAGAGAAAGAGAGAGAGAAGAGAGAGAGAAAGAGGGGGGTATCACTACCAAATGTCCTTTGGTCCAGTCCAGTCGAGGATCCACCTGTTACATCGGGGAAACCTCAAAATCTCTAGCTAACTCAGAGGTTTTTATTATAATAATTCTATTGAAAATTGTGAGGGAGGGGGGAACAGATACAATAAGGAATAGATGTAACAGGTAGTCCATGTTCTCAACAGGAAACGAGACCATTGTCTTCTTGGTCCAGTGGTCACAAACTGAAAGCAAACATCTCGGTTTGGTCAGCTTCCCTCCCCCACACATCTCCTCTGGTTTAGGGGTTTCAATCCCAGTCCTTGGAAGGAGGAGAGAGGCCTTTTCACATGGGGGTTTCATGTCTCAGTCCTTGACGGAGAGGCTTCTTACATCTCAGTCTGTCAGTCACGGAGGTTGTAAAACAGGTGAGGGTCTTCTGTGGGAGACCACCCAAAACTCAGGAGAAGTCCAACCAGGCCAAGATCTTCCAAGGCTATTGTTGCAACAAGGGCACGGTGCCCCCTTCTTCTTCTCATTGTAGCATACAGCAAACAACACCTGTGAAAACAATAACTTAGCAATGCTCTCAGATCTCAGGGCTTTGTTGGCATGTGACTTTCTCCTACAGAGCCAGAGATTCTAGACAGGAGGGGTCTTCTCTTCAGTGGTCCTCAAATGGCAATCGTAAGGCAAATGAGGGAAAATTTGGACAGACTCTCACAGGCCCCCCTTCACAGCAGGAACTGGAACATCTCTGAGGAGAAAACGTCCTCAGATGTGCAGCCTGGGGAGGGGGACCCAAAATCAAGGGGTCCCCAAAATCGGGAAAAGACCCTAGACCCCAAGAAGCTGGGACCCCTAAAGCCCCCACCCAGATGAAAGGAGAAAATGGCCTCAGCTCTGTGGTCTCCCCCCAAAAATCAGGAGGGGCACCAAAATCATCCTCCCCAGCCCCCTCCCCACCTCCAAAGATACAGAGCAAGTCGTCCACCAGCCACCCCAGGCCTCCCATATCTCCCCTATTCCAAATTTCCTCCAGCCCTCCAGATACCCTGAAGGTTTCCCAGCCCATTTAGCCCCCCTCAAAGTTCCCCAGACCTCCCCTCAAACTCCCTGAAGCTCCTCCCCATCACCAAACAAGCCGACCCAGTTGTCCCCCAGCCCCTGGAAACCACTCAACCACCCCTCCCCAAATTCCTCCAGCACCTCCAACGCCCCAGCCCCCCTCCATCCTGTAGAACCCCAAAACTTTCCCTAACTCCTCCTAGAACTCCCCTCAGGCCTCCTCCTGACCTCGAATCATTAGAGCTGCCAACCCCAGCCTCCCAGACGCCACCATCTTGCCCCCATTCTGAATTTTCCCTGACTCCCCCAAACTCCCCATGTGCCCTGGTCTTGTAGTTGCCCCGAATCCCCCTACGATTCACCCAGGACTTCCCGAGCCCCATCCCCACCACCAAACACATACAGTCACTCATCCACCAATGCAGCAAGGGTTGGGGGGGGTCTCTGGGGAGGTTTTGGGAGTCTGGCAAATGTGACACAGGAGTTTGGGGGGCTCTGATTAGCTTTAAGTTGACTCTGGGTGGAGAAGTTGTTATAGATGGGTAACATGATGAATTGGCTTTCACAACTAAGGGATGAAAATTGAATATACGATAAAAGATATGTAGTCATGTTATCATAATCTTGTTGTTTAGACATCCTCTGTTCTCTCCATAATCCACTTCCCCCCGCAGTATTGTTGCTGCCAGACAGCCTTGGTTGTGAAAGTCTTGTGAAGAGAGGCTCTGTACGTGCCCCTTGCATGGGATGGGAAAAGCTTGTTGCTAGCGGGCACAGCATGACAGCACCTCAGCTCCAGTCAAGTAGCAAGAAAGTCTTCACCCATGGACGGCCAAGAGCAGTTGACAGACAGACTTTGGGAGGGGCCAGGATTGGCTGATGCAACCCCCAGGAACAGAAATATTTGTAGATGAGCACATGGCAGTTTGGTTCCATGCTCCCAGCTCTGCAATTTTGCCTTACTCAGTCTTGTGAGAAACAGAGTTGAGGATAAAGAATTTTTTGTAAAGTTTAATAAGGAATAAAATAAGAGACAAAAACCCAGTGCTGGGCTGCTCCTGGCCAATAGCCAAAGTACACACTGGCATATACAGGCAGTGTTATCTTTATACAGTTACATCACTGAGATACATACATATTCAGGTCTTTCGGACATTATTCAAAGATTCCTTCGGACTTTCTGATGTTTTGGGAACTCCTTTGTTTGATTTCTTCTCACTCCGGCTTATCTGCATGACATCCTGGGTATCAGGTCAACATCTTTTATTTTTTCTTGTGTCTCCATCCTGCTGTTTTACATCCTCTGATAAGGATTTAGTATGTCCTCCTTAACTTTAACATGGCATTCTCTAATTGTCCTCGGGTGCTCTGGTTTGTGTCACGGTTATCTTATCGCTTGGACGGGTCGGTCAGTGAATGGCCTTACACTGTTCTTCTTAGTTACATAGAAGCCTTTTCTACAGGACAATACATTGATCACGCTATTATTTCCAGAAGTGATACATAGATATTATATTCATAATATCTGCTATTTCTATGAGCAATACAGTGCATACTTAAGCTGATAGATTATATTATATTCACAAGCAGATAAAAACAGTTACAATTGGTACTGTTTCTAAATACTTATAATCACTGACAACATGCAAAATCTAATACATAAATGCAAAAGCCAAATATTAGGAAGTCAATTTACACAGTCTTTTGTTGTAATTTTGTTAAGATTTAATAAACCTTTGAAATTTTAAAAGTGAGCATGATTTCTCATAAAGTTAATATTGAAAATCCCATTAAGTCTTTATTCTTCTTCCCTGAGAAGAAGTCCATGTCAATTAGTAAAGCTTTCTAAAATACATTAATGGATTCAGCTGATTGCAATGATAATGGCTTCTATGTCTTACAGAGGGCACATAAGAAGGGGGACATGGACAGGCGGATCAGGAAGTCCCAAGTGCCTCCCAAGCAGCTCAGCTATGAAAAACACCAATCACATTTTTTAAAATTTCAAAAGTTTAATAGTAATAAAATGGTTATTAAAATAGTAATATAATTAGAGTAATAAAAATTTGAACACTTGGGATTACAACAATACAAGACAATAAAAACAAAGAGTTATGGACAGTCTGGGTACCTCTTTCTGGGTAAAATAAGCCCGCGAAAAAGGACACACGTTAACAGAGGATTAACCCTTAAAAGCAACAGCCTGTTGCATATTCATACACCTCATAGATGGTGCATAAATTCCACTCAAGCAAAGGATTCTGTCCGGTCAGTGTCAACTTCTTCCTCTTAATCCTAGCGGCATCTTCAGGGCTCAGCGAGGCAGGAAGAACTCGATAAGAGAGCAAGAAATTCTTTTTCTCTGAAAGATTTAGCTGCTCTGTAGCTGATGTCTGGTGTGAGTCCTCTCTTAAAAAAAAAATAACTTACATAGCATAGTTTCCATTGTAACATTATGTTATAACCTAAAACTATATTAAACACACTACTTAAGAAAATTAATACAGCATAACTTTCTAACATAACAAATATAATATTCATTTCAATATTTGTGAAAAGCCAATCATAAAATACCCATTTTTCACATCAGCCAAGG
>NW_022147720.1:0-9489 GCF_901933205.1 Camarhynchus parvulus
CTCTTTCCTGCTGTGGAGACTTCTGCACAAAAGAAAACAGTTCTCTTGAGGCTCTCAATTTCCATGAATAGCAGCTGCCCGGAAAAATCTGCAATGGTGAATTCCCTCCCATTTTTTCACAGCCTTTCCCAAGGCTGTGTTAATGGGCCATGTCAACTTACCGGTTATTAGTTTAAAAATGAGCTTTTCAAAAGCAAAGGTTCTCTTCATCTATTTCTGAAATCATCTTCATCTCTGAGAACAGAGATCTTCTTCTCTCCATGAGGGCACAGGGTCTCATCACTCTCTTTCAGTGTTCAAACTTCTCATGGGATCACAGCTACTTCAACATTTGCTTACTTCAGCATGGAGGCCTTTGTTAAACAAGTCATCTCCCCATACTTTTCAATGCATTACAGGGAAAAAAAGGGTCTGATGTATCAATTACATCCTTCTCCATAGCTTTACAAGAGGATTTCAGCCCCAAGATCAAGGCATCTCCTCATCCCTCCCATCTGGGACTCAACTTCCTCTTCACTGACCTCAGTGTCTTCATGTTGCCCCTCTGTGTGCCTGCACTTTGTCCTTTTCTCTCACTCGAGGGAGGATGGAAGCACTGACAGAGTTCATATCTCACCCGGGGCCTGCAGATGGTTCCGTGACCCCGGCCGGGCTCGGTGCTTGCGGCCGGAGCTGTTTTACGATGGAGGTTTCTGCAGCGGCTGCGCTGGGGCTGTGTCAGGATGGGCCGCGCTGGGGCAGGGCCAGGATCTCAGCAGCCAGGCCAGAGCACAGCAGCAGCAGCGGGCGGGGGGCCGATGGCTTCTCCTCCCCTGCCGGGGCTTGCGGCTGAAGCCCAGCGGTGGCAGAATCTTGGCCGAGCCGCCCGGCCCGGGCTGCTCCTGGGGCCCGGCGGATCCTGGCCGGGCCCGGGCTGGCGGCGGGGCAGGGCTCAGCAGTGCCCAGATGTTCCCAACTGCAGCCATGGCCCGGCCCGGCCTCGGCCCCGCGGCCTCCCCTGCCCTGCCCGGCAGCCGATGGGGCCTGGCGGGGTCCCTGGCAAGGGGCCCGGCCCCACGGCAGGAGCCGCCCGGCCCGGCCTGGCTGAGACGGGGCCGGGTCAGCCTTGTTACCTCTGTGCCAGCCACAAGGGAAAGAGACCCTCCCAGGCTTTCTCATCTTTAACATGTGTCTTCACAGAGCCGTGTACAGTTTCCTTAGTGGTTTAACAGATTGTCAATTCTCAAAGCTAATTACTGATTGATTTTTTGGTCACACATGGAGGAAACTGCTAGCAGCTTCTCTTAGGACATCACTTCCATGATGCAAAACCACCACAACAGCACAGAGCACAGAGCTCCTTTGTCCATATGTAGTGCTCATGTGCCCAAGGACTCAAAACCCCTCCTTGGGAGATCTCTGGGCCCTCTCCAAGGTGTTTTCAAATGAAAACATTCAGCTCAGAGTCTAAGAAAATCACCAGAGGACAAGGCCAGCCTGACCTGTCTGTCCTGGCTACTTTTGTCTGGGAGCAATCTTTGGATATACGGAATTTGGGAGGCCAAATTCTAATTTTTGGCCATGGCCCATGGACCTGAAGGCCAGTTCTTTTCCATAGGAATGAAGGAACAGAGCCTCAGTGTTTCAGGGACAGATGAGAGGTGACCACCAGAGGCGAGGACATCCAGAGCTGGCAGGATTTTGTTCTGGGACATATCCTTGCATAGTGAAATTTTTTAGGGAGAGTACCATGTTTGGCAATGGGCATCTGAAAAACAGACGGTTCTTTTCCATAGCAAGGAAAGCACAGAGCCCCAGTGCTCCAGGAGCTGATGAGAGGCAGCCCTTGACATTCCAACATCAGCCAGACCTGTCAGGTGGCCCTTGGGAGACCAAGCCAGGCAGACCTGTTCCATGTTCCCCCGGTTCCATGGGGCCCCACAGTGTCCCAATGGTCCCTCCCTTCCATGTGGCCCTGAGGTGCCATAATGCCCCCTTGGTGACACGAGGCCCTGAAGGGTCACAATGGTCTCCATGGTTCCATCAGGCCCCACAGAGTCATCATGGTCTCTGGGTTCCATGAAGCCCCTCTGTGTCACCATGGCCCCTTGGTTCCATGGGCTCCAGTGGTGCCACAATGATCCCCTTGGTTCCATGGGCTCCAGTGGTGCCACAATGATCCCCTTGGTTCCATGGGCTCCAGTGGTGCCACAATGATCCCCTTGGTTCCATGAGGTCCCCACAGTGTCCCAGGGATCTCCATGGGAAGGAAAGAACCCAGCCCCAGTGTTGCAGGGGCAGCCACCAGAGGCCAAGGCCAGCCAGACTTGATGGTTCTGGCAGATTTTGCCTGGGAGCAACCCTTGGATATACAGAATTAAGGAGGTGGAATCCTAATTTCAGACATGGACATCTGGATGAGAGGAATGGTTCATTTCCATAGGAAAGAACACATGGAACACTGATTCAACAGTGACATTTGGGGATCTGTGGGGGCTATTGGGGCTCCTTTCTGCACCTTGTGACCCAACAGGAGCTTCTCTAATAAACTTTGCCTCAAGCTCCCACTGTGCCCATGACAGGAACCCCTGTGAGTGTCTGGGACATCCCGGCTCTTTGGCAGCCTGGGCACTCCTGGGATGTCACCGTGGAGCCCCCGTGAGTGCCTGTGACAGATCGGTGCCTTTGCAGCCCAAGGTGCCCTGGGATGTCACCATGGAATGGCTGTGACTGCCTCTGACCACAGGGCTCTTTACCATGCCCAGAAAGCCCTGGGAGGTCTCCATGGAGCCCCTGTCTGTGCCTGTGACATTCCAGCTCTGGAACAGCCTGGAGACTCTTGGAAAGTCCCCATGGGACCCCACCATGGAGGGCCTGTGACAAATCTGATCCTTAGCAGGCAACCATCACCAGCCCCCTGTTGCCCTAGTCAGGTTTCCATGGCAACCATCACCAGTCCCCTGTTGACATTCCAGTTTCCTGGAACAGCACCTGGCCCCTGTTGGATGGTCTGTTTCTATGGAACCCCTCTGAGGCCCCTGTTGCTATGGTCAGTTTCCATGGCAACCATCACCAGCCCCCTGTTGCTATGGTCAGTTTCCATGGCAACCATCACCAGCCCCTGTTGCTATGCTCAGTCCCTTGGCAGCTCCATGGAGACCCCATGCCAGGGGTGGTTGCCATGGACACCAGCTCAGGCCTGCAGCCAGAGCCCGTTGCCATGGCAACCATTGGCAGCCCCATCCCCAGGCTCATGGGATCCCAGAAGCACAGAATTGGCTGAGCTGGGAGGGACCCATCAGGATCCTCCAGTCCAACTGCTGGCCCTGCACAGGACAGCCCAACAATGCCAGCCTGGGCCTGGCAGTGCTGTCCAAACGCTGCTGGAGCTCAGAGAGCCCTGGAGCTGGGAGCCTTCCCTGGGGGGAGCCTGGGCAGGGGCCCCAGCAGCCTCTGGGCAAAAACCTTTTCCTGACATCCAAGCTGAGCCTGCCCCGACTCAGCTGCAGCCGTTCCCTCCACTCCTGTCCCTGGGCACCAGAGGGAAGAGGTTCCCACAGCCCCAGCCAGGGACCCGCTCCCAAGGCTGTTGCCATGGCCACCAGGGCTGGCACCAGCTGGGATGCTCGGTTTCCACGGGCCGGGCTTCAGGAATGGGATTCCCCAATTTCCTGCTCCCGCTAAAACCGCGCTGCCCTCGCTGCCCTCCCGCCTCCCATGGAAAGCACAAAAGGCAAAGATCCCGGGCTGGGATAAGAACAATTTATTGGGAACAGCAACGAGATAAGGAACAAAATGGAACAGAAACAATATTGATAACAAGAAGGATAAATAAAACTGTTTACAGGGAAAACTACAACACAACTCACTGGGTCTTCCTGGCCACAATTTCCCCTGCCTGGAAAGGACACCCTTCTCCTCAGGGGGAGAGAGAGAGAGTCCCTTTCCTGCCCCTGGCAATGACCTGAGGTGGGAGTGAATGTAATGACAGGGCCATGGCCAGACCCTCATGTTCTTCCATCCCACATCATGTCATTGGCAGGGGCAGGAAAAGGGACAGGTGTCTTCCCAGCATGGATCACAGGGAACATGGATCACCAGGGCTCTTCCCAACGTGGGACCTCCAATGGGGATGAATTTGGAGCTGGGCATGAAGCTCTTCCTGCAGTTGGGGCATTTGCAAACTTCCCTTACTGGTGACTCCATTGGTGTCTGGTCAAGTCAGAGCTCTGGGAGAAGCTCTTCCCACATGTGGGGACACTCGTAGGGCCTCTCCCCAGTGTGGATGCGCCTGGTGCCTGATGAGGGTGGAATTTTGTCTTGAAGCCCTTCCCGCAATCGGGGCAGAGGAAGGGCCTCTCATCGATGTGAATCCGCTCATGCAGACGGAGATTTGAGCTGGTCTGAAACCTCTTCCCACACTGGGGGCACTCGTAGGGGCCTCCCAGTGTGTGGATGTGCTGGTGCCTGATGAGGGGGATTTTTGCGCTTGAAGCCCTTCCCCAGTCAGTCAGGGCAGCGGAAGGGCCTCACATCCCTGTGAATCTGCTGGTGCCTGAGGAGATCGGAGCTGGTCCAAAACCTCTTCCCACACTGGGGACACTCGTAGGGCCTCTCCCCAGTGTGGATGCGTTGGTGGATGATGAGGTGGATCTGTGGCTGAAGCCCTTCCCACACTCCCCACACTCGTAGGGCCATTCCCCAGTGTGGATCATCTGGTGGCTGATCAGGGCGCTGCTCTGCCTGAAGCTCTTCCCACACTCCAAGCACTTGTGGGGCTTCTCCCCATCATGAAGCTGTTCCTGGGCCACCAGCTCTGAGCTCTGGCTGAAGCTCTGTCCACCTTCCTGGCTCAGGGTGGGTCTTTCCTCCTCAGAGCACCCTGGGCTGGGTTTGGAGCCCCTCCTCCTGTGGGATCTCTGGGGATTTTCCTCCCCATTGGAATTCTGCACAGTGGAGTCGCTCAAAACTGCCTCTTCAACAAGGCTCTGCCAAGGAGATTTGTCCTCTGTGGTCTCCATCCTCAGCTCCTGTCTGGGGGAGGAAGGACAAGGAGAGGATGGGATTTGCCTCCGTGCCAGAGGGAAGGGGAAGGAGATCCCCCAGTGCATCCCCAGCAGGGGGACGGGGTTGGCAGCAGGGTTGTCCTGCAGCCGGGGGGGCTGTGCTGGGCTGGGAGATGGAGCAGGAGAGAGGGGGAAAGGGGCACTGACTTCCTCCTCACCTGCCTGGGTGTCCCAGGGCTCCTTCCTCTTCCTCGCAGCCTCCTCCTCCATCCAATCAAGATTTGGGAATGGGAAATCCTGTTTTGGGAAAAAACAAAGGGTGAACACATTGTTTTTTGTACTGGTTTGAAGGCAAACCTGGGGGGGAGAGTCTAAGCCAGAATTACAATTTAATAAGAAAATGAAGATCAAGGCAATGATACAGAAACACTGCCTTAAACTGACAGAGTCAGGATATAACCTGACACCCTGTTGGTCAGGGTGCTGGCAGCAGTCCCATTAAATGGTGGCTGCAGTCCTGTTGGAGTGATGAACGTGATTCTGTCCAAGCAGTGATCCTGTAGAAGGGTCTGGTCTTCCTCTGAAGGTCCAGTGGTGGTTCTGGAGCTCTTGTCCTCTGGGAATCCAGCAGGCAAGCTGCTCCTGGTGTTGCAAGGCTCAGCTTATATCCAGGTAGGAATGCTTGGATCCTCCCCCTGGGCGGAGCATCCCACAATGGGATGATGGAATTTGATCAGTCCTGCAGTGACACTCAATGGCCCATTCCCAGAAGATATCTCCCCTGGAGGGCGTTATCAGGGCTGAGTCATGGAAGAGATAAAGAACACTGCCCCACCTGTTGATAGCAGTTGATGAAGATGGGGATTGAAAACATGCATTTGGTTCCATCTTCCATTGCAACCTGAAACAGTGGGGTAATCCCTGCTCGGGGGTGAACACCACCCCCCCTTACCCAAACTGGCTCAGGTGTAAACCCCCCCCACCCTGGGAAGGCCACACACACAGGGGACAATGTCACACTTGCCCTGCCCCAGGGGAGGTCTCTGTCCCTGTCACTCCCTTGCTCTCCCCCTTTTCTCTTTCTTTCCATCTCTCTCTCTACCTCACATTTACTGTTCAATAAAATCCACTTTGGATTTGGTCTCATTAGCATCTTAATTGGGGCAGAGGCATCTCTCTCACAATTTTCTTAACCAGATTGGGACTTTTTTTTTGCACAGTGAGTTCAGGGCACTTTTGTCTGACCCCAAGTGCCTTTGACAACAGCATGGTTCCCTCCTCTGAGGAGGTTGTGGTTCTTTCTTGAAGAATTCTTGGAAAATTGGATGCAGTCCCTCCTTCCCCTGGGGGAACTTATGGGAGAAATGATGAAGAAACTGGCTGCTGTGTGTGGCCAGTGTGAAGAAAATATTTTGTTGTCCTTCCTTGAAAAGTTTGTAAAATCAATGGAGGAGGGGGAGCAAATGACACCAGCCAGACTGACAAGGTTCATTCACTCCAAGGTGAGGAACACAAGGCTCCAGAAAGTCCCACAAGAAGCCCAGCTCAAGTAGCTAAATTCCCAAATAACTCCAGCCAGGGGTCTCCGGGAGGATTTTTTTGGAGAGTGTTCGGAGCCGGCAGATCCCGGACTCGAGCCCCGGATATCTCGGGCTCCCCAGAGGAGCTTTTTGGGGGGCAGGAGCCGCGATCGCCCCTCGGGGAGGGTCCCGGGGGCTCCACGTGGGGATGGCCCGGTACCGACGGGGCGGGACATTGGTTTTGGGGATCCCCGTGAGAGCGGGGCTGTGGAACGGGGGACCCCCGGGGGCGGGGAGAGGGAAGGGGCGATATAGCGGAGCTGGGGACCCCCCCGGCAGCCCGGAGATGAGGCGGGGACGGGACCCCTGACCCTGACAGGGCCGTGTCCTGGGGTGACTTCATGATGCTCGTACCCCATCGGTCCGTTTAGCCCAGAAATGAGTTCTGCACCTTTAAGGCTGGTTCTGAGAGCGAAGGGGAGGAGGAAGAAGCTGCAGTTTGTTTTCAGACACTGCACTTACTGCTCCACATTTCGGCTTCTGGCCTGTTGCGATGTCTGCAGATGGACAGACAGGACAGAGCTCTCCTTTTGCTTTTTAGTTTGTTTTAGCCCTGGTTCCCTGGACTGTGATTTTTTTTTTTCTTTGGAGCTGTTTAAACCTGCTCTGGACTGAACACCCAGAACACCACTGGCAGCTCCCACCTGTGGCCCACCTGGCCGGGCCTGGGCTGTGGCATTTCCAGTGCTGGAGGAACTGATAAGAGACTGATAAGAGACTGAGTGAGCTGCTACAGCCAGCAGGGAGACTTTGTGAGTTTGTCATCTATTTTTGGGAGAAGCAAGAGGTTTTTTTGTTTCATATTGTTGGTTTTTTTGTGCTGGTGAATGCTTTGCCTGTTAAATAAACAGTATTTTCCACTTTTCTCCAAGGAAATATTTTCCCAAACCTGCTTGGGGTGGGGATGGGGGGGGTGTGCTGCTTGAATCTTCTAGGGGAAACCCCTTTTGGAGGTTTTCTCCCAAATTTCTCCTAAACCAGGTGTATGGTGGTGGGAGAGAGGGGAACCCCAAGTGGCTGGATTATGGGGAGGCTGGAGAGGGGGACCATGGGACCCCAAAACCCCCAGAATCCCTAAGCAGGACCCTGGGAGGGGGGGGATGCCCAGGACCCATGGGATCCCCAGCAGCCCTGAGATGGGGGCCACCAGAACCCCAGAGGGATGAGACTGGAAATGGGAAACTCCTGGTTGGCTTTTTTTTTATTCACTTTTGATTTGGGGAGGTTTTTTGGACATCAGGTGGCTTCTAGAGATGGACTTGGGTGGGAGGAATCCCCAACCCAAAGGCATTCACACATTCCCCAAACCAGTTTTCCCCAAATCCCCCTGACATCCCCCTGTCCCACTCTGGGTGAGCTCAGTCCCAAACCTGACCCTGATCCTGGTCTCAATCTCACTCCATGTTTAGACACACTCACAGTTCTGTATTTAACCCCATCCCAGTGCCAGACTCGTTTAGCCCCAGACCCAATCCCAACCCCAGCCCTAAAGCCAATCCCATGTCCAGCCTTAACCCCAATCCCAGCTCTAATCCAAATCTCAGCCCCAACTCCAAGCCCAGCCCCAATTCCAGCCCCTTCCTAAATCCTCAGCCCCAAACCAAATCCCAGGCTCAGCCCTTCTGGGGGTTTGGGGGTGTCTCTGTCCCTCTGAGCCCGATGATGTTTGGGTGGGGTCACAGCAGGGGCTGAGAGGGACAGAGACCCCCCCGGCCTCCCCCCAGGGCTGAGAAGGTCGGAGAGCCCCCCAGCCCCGAGCAGCCTCAGCGGTGAGAGGGACACAGAGCCCCTGGTGCCCAGCCCTGCACAGGCATTGCCTGAGGCCAGAGGGATGGAGACCCCCGAGCATCCCCAGGGGCGAGGGGGACAGAGACCCCCGAGCATCCCCTGGGCTGAGAGGGACAGAGACTGCCCCCGAGCACCCCTGGCACAGGGGGTGAGGAGGAGAGGGGAGACCCCCAGGCATTGCCTGGGGTGAGAATGATGGGGACCCCCTGGGGAATGGCCTGGGGTGACAGGGACAGGGACACCCCCTGGGGAATGGCCTGGGGTGACAGGGACAGGGACACCCCTGGGGGAATGGCCTGGGGTGACAGGGACAGGGACAACCCCCCAAGCCCCTCCCAAGCATCCCCCAGGATGAGAGGCACAGAGACCCCTTGAGCATCCCCTGGGCACTGGACAAAAGAAACTTGGTAAAAATCAAACTTAACTCTGCATAAAATACTTTGAAGAATATTTGATTTTCCACCACTCACATGTGATGAAAACACGAACAAATCCCAAACATTAATAAATAGACAATCCAAGCAGTGATGTGGCAATTCCAAGTTCTATTGGTTGCTGCACAGCTCCAGCTCAGCTGCTGGCAGCTTCTGATTAAAGAGGCAATTTGGCCCAATACAGATCATAAAAGAAAGGGAAAGCTCTGTGCAGGTGTTCACAGAGGTGACAGGACTGTTTCAGGTTGCAATGGAAGATGGAACCAAATGCATGTTTTCAATCCCCATCTTCACCAACTGCTATCAACAGGTGGGGCAGTGTTCTTTATCTCTTCCATGACTCAGCCCTGATAACGCCTCCAGGGGAGATATCTATCTCTGAATGGGCCATTGAGTGTCACTGCAGGACTGATCAAATTCCATCATCCCATTGTGGGATGCTCCCTACCAGGGGAGGATCCAAGCATTCCTACCTGGATATAAGCTGAGGCTTGTAACACCAGAGCAGCTTGCCTGCTGATTCCCAGAGGACAAGAGCTCCAGAACCACCACTGACCTCCAGAGGAAGACCAGACCCTTCCTACAGGATCACTGCTTGGACAGAATCACGTTCATCACTCCAACAGGACTGCAGCCACCATTTAATGGGACTGCTGCCAGCACCCTGACCAACAGGGTGTCAGGGTTATATCCTGACTTCTT
>NW_022147721.1:0-9477 GCF_901933205.1 Camarhynchus parvulus
GAAGAACCCATCCAGGGCCTGGAGTGGGAATGGAATTCCAGGGGGGATCACGGAAGGGAGGGGGGATGAAATTCAGAGGGTGTTCGAGGAGCTGGGAATGGAAAACATGGTGGAGACTTGGTGGTTTCGTGAAAACATGAGGTGGAGACTTGACCATGGAAAGGTTCCTTCAAAGCTTTTGGAGCCCCACTCTGGGAATTCAGGATTCCACTTGGGATCCAAGATCCACCTCGGTTGTTGCGGTTTGGGTCCTCAGATCCCAAGATTCAGACAGGATCAAGATTTGGAATCCCTCAAATCCTGGGATTCCAGTGGGGATCGAGATCCATCTTGGTCATTCAATGGACTCCCATGGATTTGGCTCCGCGAGTGTGGAGAAAGTTCTGGCAAATCTTCACTGGATTCCAACTCACCAGAATTCCAGGATTCCCTTGGGATCAAGATCACCTTGAGTTTCAAAGATCAATTTTCTTTTCCTCGATTTGCATCCTTGAATCCCAGGATTCCAGATGGGATCAGGGATTTGGGTCCTCAAATCCCAAAAATTCCAATCAGGACCAAAGATCCACCTTGGTCATTCCTGGAATCCCAGGATTCCAGCCGGGATCCAAGATCCACCTCGGTCATTCCAATGGATTTGGCTCCAGGAGTGTGGAGAAGGTTCCCTCAAAGCTTGGTTGGATTCCTGCTCTGGGAATTGCAGGATTCCAGCCGGGATCCAAGATCCACCGTGGTCATTCCAATGGATTCCCATGAATTTGGGTCCTTGAGTGTGGAGAACGTTCCCTGGAAGTTCAGGTGGATTCCTGCTCTGGGAATTCCAGGATTCCACTTGGGATCCAAGATCCACCTTGAGTTTCAAAGATCCAATTTTTCTTTCCTCGATTTGCATCCTTGAATCCCAGGATTCCAGTTGGGATCATGGATTTGGCTCCTCAAATCCCAAAATTCCAATCAGGACCAAAGATCCACCTTGGTCATTCCAATGGATTTGGCTCCATGAGCGTGGAGAACGTTCCCTCAAAGCTTGGCTGGGTTCCCACTCCGGGAATCCCAGGATTCCAGTTGGGATCATGGATTTGGCTCCTCAAATCCCAGAATTCCAATCAGGACCAAAGATCCACCTTGGTTATTCCTGGAATCCCAGGATTCCAGCCGGGATCCAAGATCCACCTTGGTCATTCCAATGGATTTGGCTCCATGAGTGTGGAGAAAGTTCCCTCAAAGCTCGGTGGGTTCCCACTCTGGGAATTCCAGGATTCCAGCTGGGATCCAAGATCCACCTCGGTCATTCCAAAGGACTCCCATGGATTTGGCTCCATGAGTGTGGAGAAAGTTCTGGCAAATCTTCACTGGATTCCAACTCTGGGAATTCCAGGATTCCAGTCAGGATCCAAGATCCACCGTGGTCATTCCAAAGGATTCCCATGGATTTGGGTCCTTGAGTGTGGAGAAGATTCCACGGAAAATCGGGTGGGTCCTTGAGTGTGGAGAACGTTCCGTGAAAGTTTGGCTGGATTCCTGCTCTGGGAATCCCAGGATTCCAGCTGGGATCCAAGATTTGGGTTCTCAAATCCCCAAATTCCAACTGGGGTCAAAGATCCACCTTGGTTATTCCTGGAATCCCAGGATTCCAACCAGGATCCATGACACCTCGGTCATTCAATGGATTCCCACAGATTTGGGTCTTTGAGTGTGCAGAAGGTTCCTTCAAAGCTTGGCTGGGTTCGCTCTGGGAATTCCAGCATTCCAGTCGGGATCCAGGATCCCGTGGTCATTCAATGGATTCCCATGGATTTGGACCCTTGAGTGTGGGAGAAGATTCGGAAAATCGTGAGGTCTTGGCGTGGAGAGCGTTCGTGAAAGTTCAGGTGGATTTCTGCTCTGGGAATGCTTGGGGATTCCTTGGGATCCAAGACCCACCTTGAGTTTCCAAAGATCAATTTTTTCTTTCCTCGATTTGCATCCTTGAATCCCAGGATTCCAGGCGGGATCAAGATCCACCTTGGTCATTCCATGGATTTGGCTCAGGAGTGTGGAGAACATTCCCTCAAAACTTGGCTGGGTTCCCTCTGGGAATCCCAGGATTCCAACTGGGATCCAAGATTTGGCTCCTCATATCCCAAAATTCCAATCAGGACCAAAGATCCCCATTGGTTATTCCTGGAATCCCAGGATTCCAGCGGGATCAAGATCACCTTGGTCATTTCAAAGGATTCCCATGGATTTGGCTCCATGAGTGTGGAGAAGGTTCCCTCAAAGCTTGGCTGGGTTCCAGCTCTGGGAATTCCAGCATTCCAGTCGGGATCCAGGATCCACCGTGGTCATTCAATGGATTCCCATGGATTTGGACCCTTGAGTGTGGAGAAGATTCCGCAGGAAAATCGGTGGGTCTTGGCGTGGAGAGCGTTCCGTGAAAGTTCAGGTGGATTCCTGCTCTGGAATCACAGGATTCTTGGGATCAAGACCCACCTTGAGTTTCAAAGATCAATTTTCTTTCCTCGATTTGCATCCTTGAATCCCAGGATTCCAGGCGGGATCCAAGATCCACCTTGGTCATTCCCATGGATTTGGCTCCAGGAGTGTGGAGAACATTCCCTCAAAACTTGGCTGGGTTCCCGCTCTGGGAATCCCAGGATTCCAGCTGGGATCCAAGATTTGGCTCCTCATATCCCAAAATTCCAATCAGGACCAAAGATCCCCATTGGTTATTCCTGGAATCCCAGGATTCCAGCCGGGATCCAAGATCCACCTTGGTCATTTCAAAGGATTCCCATGGATTTGGCTCCATGAGTGTGGAGAAGGTTCCCTCAAAGCTTGGCTGGGTTCCCGCTCTGGGAATTCCAGCATTCCAGTCGGGATCCAGGATCCACCGTGGTCATTCCAATGGATTCCCATGGATTTGGACCCTTGAGTGTGGAGAAGATTCCACGGAAAATCGGTGAGGTCTTGAGCGTGGAGAACGTTCCGTGAAAGTTCAGGTGGATTCCTGCTCTGGGAATCACAGGATTCCACTTGGGATCCAAGACCCACCTTGAGTTTCAAAGATCCAATTTTTCTTTCCTCGATTTGCATCCTTGAATCCCAGGATTCCAGACGGGATCCAAGATCCACCTTGGTCATTCCCATGGATTTGGCTCCAGGAGTGTGGAGAACATTCCCTCAAAACTTGGCTGGGTTCCCGCTCTGGGAATCCCAGGATTCCAGCTGGGATCCAAGATTTGGCTCCTCATATCCCAAAATTCCAATCAGGACCAAAGATCCCCATTGGTTATTCCTGGAATCCCAGGATTCCAGCCAGGATCCAAGATCCACCTTGGTCATTTCAAAGGATTCCCATGGATTTGGCTCCATGAGTGTGGAGAAGGTTCCCTCAAAGCTTGGCTGGGTTCCCGCTCTGGGAATTCCAGCATGCCAGTCGGGATCAGGATCCATCGTGGTCATTCAATGGATTCCCATGGATTTGGATCCTGGGTGTGGAGAAGATTCCACGGAAAATCAGGTGGGCTCTTGGTGGAGAATGTTCCATGGAAGTTCAGGTGGATTCCTGCTCTGGGAATTCCAGGATACCACTTGGGATCCAAGATCCACCTTGAGTTTCAAAGATCATTTTTTTCTTTCCTGGATTTGCATCCTTGAATGCCAGGATTCCAATTGGGATCAGGGATTTGGCTCCTCAAATCCCAAAAATTCCAATCAGGACCAAAGATCCACCTTGGTCATTCCTGGAATCCCAGGATTCCAGCCGGGATCCAAGATCCACCTTGGTCATTCCAATGGATTTGGCTCCATGAGTGTGGAGAAGGTTCCCTCAAAGCTTGGCTGGATTCAGCTCTGGGAATTCCGGGATTCCACTTGGGATCCAAAGATCCACCTTGGTCATTCAAAGGACTCCCATGGATTTGGCTCCATGAGTGTGGAGAAAGTTCTAGCAAATCTTCACTGGATTCCAACTCTGGGAATTCCAGGATTCCATTCAGGATCCAGGATCCAGCGTGGTCATTCCAATGGATTCCCATGGATTTGGGTCCTTGAGTGTGGAGAAGATTCCACAGAAAATCAGGTGGGCTCTTGGCGTGGAGAGCGTTCCATGGAGTTCAGGTGGATTCCTGCTCTGGGAATTCAGGATACCACTTGGGATCCAAGATCCACCTTGAGTTTCAAAGATCAATTTTTCTTTCCTCGATTTTGCATCCTTGAATCCCAGGATTCCAGTTGGGATCAGGGATTTGGCTCCTCAAATCCCAAAATTCCAATCGGGACCAAAGATCCACCTTGGTCATTCCTGGAATCCCAGGATTCCAGCGGATCCAAGATCCACCTTGGCTATTCAATGGATTTTGGCTCCAGGAATGTGGAGAAGGTTTCTTCAAAGCTTGGCTGGATTCCCGCTCAGGGAATCCCAGGATTCCACTTGGGATCCAAGATCCACCTCGGTCATTCCAATGGACTCCCATGGATTTGGCTCCATGAGTGTGGAGAAAGTTCTGGCAAATCTTCACTGGATTCCAACTCTGGGAATTCCAGGATTCCACTTGGGATCCAAGATCCACCTTGAGTTTCAAAGATCCAATTTTTCTTTCCTCGATTTGCATCCTTGAATCTCAGGATTCCAGTTGGGATCATGGATTTGGCTCCTCAAATCCCAAAATTCCAATCAGGACCAAAGATCCACCTTGGTCATTCCAATGGATTTGGCTCCATGAGCGTGGAGAACGTTCCCTCAAAGCTTGGCTGGGTTCCCACTCCGGGAATCCCAGGATTCCAGTTGGGATCATGGATTTGGCTCCTCAAATCCCAAAATTCCAATCAGGACCAAAGATCCACCTTGGTCATTCCTGGAATCCCAGGATTCCAGCAGGGATCAAGATCCACCTTGGTCATTCCAATGGATTCCAATCGATTTGGGTCCTTGAGTGTGGAGAAAGTTCCCTCAAAGCTTAGATTTGGATTCCGCTCTCTGGGAATTCAGGATTCCAACTGGGATCAAGATCAACTTCGTCATTCAGGATTTGGGTCCTCAGATCCCAGGATTCCAGTTGGGATCAAAGACCCACTTCGATTATTCCTCATCCCTGATCCTGATCCTAACCCCAATCTCAACCATAATCTTAGTCCTAGTCCCAATCCCAAACTTTTTCCTTTGGAACTCCCTCTCCTGGAAAACTCGGTCATTCAAACCCTAAAACCCGGCATTGAAACCCCCAAATCCCATAAAACCTGGGATTAAAAGCCCCAAATCCCAAAATCCAAACCCTAAAGCGGGATTAAAGCCCCCAAATCCCATAAAAACCTGAAATTTAAAACCCCATCAAAACCTGGGATTAAAACTCCACAAAACCCCAGGACTAAAGCCCCCAAACCCCATAAAAACCTGGGATTAAAGTCCCCAAATCCCATAAAAACCTGGGATTAAAACCCCCAAAATCCCAAAAATCAAACCTAAAAATCAAGGATTTGGCACCCAAAACCCCCATAAAACCTGGGACTAAAGCCCCCAAACCCCATAAAAAACTTGGGATTAAAAGCCCCAAAATCCCCAAAATCCAAAACCCAAAACCAAGTTAAACCCCCTAGTCCCTTAAAAACCTGGGATTAAGAGCACAAAACCTGGGATTAAAGCCCCCAGACCCCATAAAAACCTGAAATTTAAAACCCCATCAAAACCTGGGATTAAGAGCCCAAAACCTGGGACTAAACCCCCAAATCCCATAAAAACTCAGGTTAAAAGGCCCCAAACCCCATTAAAACCTGGAATTAAAACCCATAAAAACTTGGGATTAAAACCCCCAAACTCCTTAAAACCTGGGATTAAAACTCCATAAAACCTGGGATTAAAGCCCAAATCCCAAATCAAACCTAAACCCTGGCAGGATTAAAAGCCCTCTAGTCCATAAAACCTGAAATTTAAAACCCCATCAAAACCTGGGATTAAGAGCCGAAACCTGGGATTTAAAGCCCCCCAAACCCCATAAAAAATTTGGGATTAAAACCCCCCAAAATCCCAAATTCCAAATCCTAAAACCTGGGATTAAAGCCCCAAACCCCTTAAAAACTTGGAATTAAAACCCCAAAATCCCAAAATCCAAACCCAAAAACCGGGATTTAAAGCCCCCAAACCCCATAGAAACCTGGGATTAAAGCCCCATGAAAGCCTAGGATTAGAGCCCCAAAGCCTGAGATTAAAGCCCCCAAAAATCCCCAAAAAACTTTGGGATTAAAGCCCCAAAATCCCCAAATCCAAACCCTAAAACCTGGGATTAAAGCCCCAAAACTACATCAAAACTGGGGATTCAAACCCCCAAATCCCCCCAAATTTAAACCCCAAAACCTGGGATTAAAGCCCCCCAAATCCCCAATTTAAACCCCAAAACCAGGTTAAAGCCCTGGCCCCCATAAAAACCTGGGACCGAGGCCCCAAACCCCATAAAACCTGGGATTAAAACTCCATAAAAACCTGGGACTAAAGCCCCCCAAATCCCATAAAAACCCAGGATTAAAGCCCCAAACCCCATACAAAATACCTGGGATTAAAACTCCATAAGCTAGGATTAAAGCCCCCAAACCCCATAAAACCTGGGATTAAAATCCCCAAATCCCCAAATTTAACCCCAAAACCCACTTGGGATTAAAAGCCACAAGAACTCCATAAAAACCTGGGATAGAATCCCCAATTCCCCAAAATTCAAACCTGGGATTAAATCCCCAAATCCCATAAAACCTGGAATTTTTAAACCACATAGAAACCTGGGATTAAGGCCCAAAACCTGAGATTAAAACCCCCAAATCCCATAAAAAACTTGGGATTAAAGCCCCATATCCCAAATCAAACCCTAAAACCCGGGATTAAAGCCCCCAAACCCCATAAAAAACTTGGGACTAAAGCCCCCAAACCCCATAAAACCTGGGATTAAAACTCCATAGAAACCTGGGATTAAGAACCCAAAACCTGGGATTAAAGCCCCCAAATCCCATAAAAAACTTGGGATTAAAGCCTCAAAATCCCCAAATACAAACCCTAAAACCTGGGATTAAAACACCCCCAAAAGTACATAAAAAACTGGGGATTAAAACCGCCAAATCCCCCAATTTAAACCCCAAAACCTGGGATTAAAGCCCCAAACCCCACAAAAACCTGGGATTAAAAATCCATAGAAACCTGGGATTAAAGCCCCCAAACCCCATAAAAACCTGGGATTAAAGCCTCCAAATCCCATAAAAACCTGGGATTAAATCCCCCAAATCCCAAAATTAAAACCTGGGATTAAAGCCCCCATATCCCCAAATCCAAACCCTAAAACCCAGGATTAAAGCCCCCAAATCCCATAAAAAAACTGGGAGTTAAAACCCCAAATCCCCCAAATTTAAACCCCCAAACCCGGGATTAAAAGCCCCCAAGAAGCCCCAGATTTGGCGCATTCCCGTTCTTCCCGTCCCCATCCCGGATTTTCCCGGAATTCGAACCCCACCTCGAGCAGCAGCGACTGGCGGCTGCTTCGATGGCGCTGGCACGGAGATGTCCGATTTCTGCCGCGTCGTCATCCGCCCGTTTTCTGGGAAAAAACACCCCAAAAATTCAAATTTACAATTTTTCAACCAAAAATTAAATTTGGTTTTCCCCTAATTTAATTCTCAAAAATCAGAAATTTTCCTTTTCAACCCAAATTTGGGGAAAAAATCGAATTTTGGGGTTTTTTCTGGAGTTTAATTCTGGATTTTTTTGCTCTTGGTAGAAGTTGTCGAGATTTCCACAATTTTTCCCCATTTTCCCAAAATTTTCCCGTTTTTACTGATTTTTTTTTGAGTTTTTCTGGATTTTCTCAATTTTCTCAGATTATTTCATGATTTTTCCCCAGATTTTCTGTGAATTTTCCTAATTTTTCTGAAGTTTACCCCATTTTTTTTTTTTCCTCCAATTTTTCCCAAAATTTTCCTAATTTTCCAAATTTTTCCCCAATTTTCCCATGTTTTCCCCAAATTTTCCCCAATTTTTCCCCAAATTTCCCCAATTTTCACCCAATTTTCTCAACATTTCCCCAATTTGCTCAATTTTCCCCGAATTTTTCCCAATTTCCCCATTTTTCCCCAACTTTTCCCCAATTTTCCCTCAGGTTTTCCTGATTTTTCCCCATTTTCCCTAATTTTTTAATTCCTCCTGGAATTTTCCCAATTTTCCCAAAATTATCCCAAATTTTTCCCAAATTTCCCCAATTTTATCCCAAACTATCCTGAATTATCCTCCATTTTCCCCCAAAATTTCCCTGAATTTTCCCCAAATTATCCTCAATTTTCCCAGATTTTCCCTGGCATTTCTCTCAATTTTCCCCTGAATTTCCCCTGATTTTTCCCCCAATTTTCCCCAGATTTTCCCCCAAATTTTCCCCAAATTTTCCCCATTTTTTCCCCAAACTATCCCCAAATCATCCTCAATTCTCCTAAATTTTCCCCAAATTATCCTCAATTTTTTCCAGATTTCTCCCAATTTTCCCTGAATTTCCCTAATTTCCCCCAATTTTCCCCAAATTCCCTCATTCTTCCCCAAATTCCCCCCATATTTTCCCCCAAATTCCCCTCATTCTTCCACAAATTTCCCCCATAATTTCCCCAATATTTTCCCATTGTTTCCCCCAAATTCCCCCCATATTTTTGCCCGAATTCCCCTCATTCTTCCACAAATTTCCCCCAAATTTTCCCCAAATTATCCTCAATTTTTTCCAAATTTCTCCAATTATCCCTGGTTTCCCTGAATTTCCCCAATTTTTCCTGTATTTCCCCCCATATTTTCCCCAAATTCCCCTCCTTCTTCCATGAATTTCCCCATATTTCCCCAATTTTTCCCAAATTTTCCTGCAATTTACCCCAACTATCCCCAAATAATCCTCCATTTTCCCCCAAATTTTCCCTGAATTTCCCCCATACTTTCCCCAATTTTCCCCTGTATTTCCCCCAAATTCCCCCAATTTTTCCCCCAAATTTCTCTCATTCTTCCCCAAATTCCCCCATATTTTCCCCCAAATTCCCCTCATTCTTCCCCAAAATTTCCCCCAAATTTTCCCCAATTTACCCCAAACTATCCCTGAATCATTCTCCATTTTCCCCAAATTTTCCTAATTTTTCCCCAAATCCCCTCATTCTTCCACATATTTCCCCTTTCCCCAATTTTCCCTAATTTCCCCTGATTTTTCCCCAAATTTTCCCCGATTTCCCTAAATTCCCCCATAATTTCACCAATTTTTTCCTAATTTCCCCAAACTCCCCCAATTTTCCCTGAATTTCCCATCTTCCCCAAATTCCCCCACTCCATATTTCCCCAAATTTTCCCTGGATTTTCCCCAAATTCCCCTCATTCTTCCACAGATTTCCCCATACTTTCCCCAATTTTCCCTAATTTCCCCAAACTCCCCATATTTTTCCCCAAATTTCCCCATATTTCCCCCAAATCTTCCCCAACCCAAATTCCCCATTTTCCCAAAATTT
>NW_022147722.1:0-9476 GCF_901933205.1 Camarhynchus parvulus
GGCCCTGGCCTGGCCTGGCCTGGCCTGGCCTGGCCTGGCCTGGCCTGGCCTGGCCTGGCCTGGCCTGGCCTGGCCTGGCCTGGCCTGGCCTGGCCTGGCCTGGCCTGGCCTGGCCTGGCCCTGGCCTGGCCTGGCCTGGCCTGGCCTGGCCTGGCCTGGCCTGGCCCTGGCCTGGCCTGGCCTGGCCTGGCCTGGCCTGGCCTGGCCTGGCCTGGCCTGGCCTGGCCTGGCCTGGCCTGGCCCTGGCCTGGCCTGGCCTGGCCTGGCCTGGCCTGGCCTGGCCTGGCCTGGCCTGGCCTGGCCTGGCCTGGCCTGGCCTGGCCTGGCCTGGCCTGGCCTGGCCCTGGCCTGGCCTGGCCTGGCCTGGCCTGGCCTGGCCTGGCCTGGCCTGGCCTGGCCTGGCCTGGCCTGGCCTGGCCTGGCCTGGCCTGGCCTGGCCTGGCCTGGCCTGGCCTGGCCTGGCCTGGCCTGGCCTGGCCCTGGCCTGGCCTGGCCTGGCCTGGCCTGGCCTGGCCTGGCCTGGCCTGGCCTGGCCTGGCCTGGCCTGGCCTGGCCTGGCCTGGCCTGGCCTGGCCCTGGCCTGGCCTGGCCTGGCCTGGCCTGGCCTGGCCTGGCCTGGCCTGGCCTGGCCTGGCCTGGCCTGGCCTGGCCTGGCCTGGCCTGGGCCTGGCCTGGCCTGGCCTGGCCTGGCCTGGCCTGGCCTGGCCTGGCCTGGCCTGGCCTGGCCTGGCCTGGGCCTGGCCTGGCCTGGCCTGCCTGCCTGGCCTGGCCTGGCCTGGCCTGGCCTGGCCTGGCCTGGCCTGGCCTGGCCTGGCCTGGCCTGGCCTGGCCTGGCCTGGCCTGGCCTGGCCTGGCCTGGCCTGGCCTGGCCTGGCCTGGCCTGGCCTGGCCTGGCCTGGCCTGGCCTGGCCTGGCCTGGCCTGGCCTGGCCTGGCCCTGGCCTGGCCTGGCCTGGCCTGGCCTGGCCTGGCCTGGCCTGGCCTGGCCTGGCCTGGCCTGGCCTGGCCTGGCCTGGCCTGGCCTGGCCTGGCCTGGCCTGGCCTGGCCTGGCCTGGCCTGGCCTGGCCTGGCCCTGGCCTGGCCTGGCCTGGCCTGGCCTGGCCTGGCCTGGCCTGGCCTGGCCTGGCCTGGCCTGGCCTGGCCTGGGCCTGGCCTGGCCTGGCCTGGCCTGGCCTGGCCTGGCCTGGCCTGGCCTGGCCTGGCCTGGCCTGGCCTGGCCTGGCCTGGCCTGGCCTGGCCTGGCCTGGCCTGGCCTGGCCTGGCCTGGCCTGGCCTGGCCTGGCCTGGCCTGGCCTGGCCTGGCCTGGCCTGGCCTGGCCTGGCCTGGCCTGGCCTGGCCTGGCCTGGCCCTGGCCTGGCCTGGCCTGGCCTGGCCTGGCCTGGCCTGGCCTGGCCTGGCCTGGCCTGGCCCTGGCCTGGCCTGGCCTGGCCTGGCCTGGCCTGGCCTGGCCTGGCCTGGCCTGGCCTGGCCTGGCCTGGCCTGGCCTGGCCTGGCCTGGCCTGGCCTGGCCTGGCCTGGCCTGGCCTGGCCTGGCCTGGCCTGGCCCTGGCCTGGCCTGGCCTGGCCCTGGCCTGGCCTGGCCTGGCCTGGCCTGGCCTGGCCTGGCCTGGCCTGGCCTGGCCTGGCCTGGCCTGGCCTGGCTGGCCTGGCCTGGCCCTGGCCTGGCCTGGCCTGGCCTGGCCTGGCCTGGCCTGGCCTGGCCTGGCCTGGCCTGGGCCTGGCCTGGCCTGGCCTGGCCTGGCCTGGCCTGGCCTGGCCTGGCCTGGCCTGGCCTGGCCTGGCCTGGCCTGGCCTGGCCTGGCCTGGCCTGGCCTGGCCTGGCCTGGCCTGGCCTGGCCTGGCCTGGCCTGGCCTGGCCTGGCCTGGCCTGGCCTGGCCTGGCCTGGCCTGGCCTGGCCTGGCCTGGCCTGGCCTGGCCTGGCCTGGCCTGGCCTGGCCTGGCCTGGCCTGGCCTGGCCTGGCCTGGCCTGGCCTGGCCTGGCCTGGCCTGGCCTGGCCTGGGCCTGGCCTGGCCTGGCCTGGCCTGGCCTGGCCTGGCCTGGCCTGGGCCTGGCCTGGCCTGGCCTGGCCTGGCCTGGCCTGGCCTGGCCTGGCCTGGCCTGGCCTGGCCTGGCCTGGCCTGGCCTGGCCTGGCCTGGCCTGGCCTGGCCTGGCCTGGCCTGGCCTGGCCTGGCCTGGCCTGGCCTGGCCTGGCCTGGCCTGGCCTGGCCTGGGGCCTGGCCTGGCCTGGCCTGGCCTGGCCTGGCCTGGCCTGGCCTGGCCTGGCCTGGCCTGGCCTGGCCTGGCCTGGCCTGGCCTGGCCTGGCCTGGCCTGGCCTGGCCCTGGCCTGGCCTGGCCCTGCCTGGCCTGGCCTGGCCTGGCCTGGCCTGGCCTGGCCCTGGCCTGGCCTGGCCTGGCCTGGCCTGGCCTGGCCTGGCCTGGCCTGGCCTGGCCTGGCCTGGCCTGGCCTGGCCTGGCCTGGCCTGGCCTGGCCTGGCCTGGCCTGGCCTGGCCTGGCCTGGCCTGGCCTGGCCTGGCCTGGCCTGGCCTGGCCTGGCCTGGCCTGGCCTGGCCTGGCCTGGCCTGGCCTGGCCTGGCCTGGCCTGGCCTGGCCTGGCCTGGCCTGGCCTGGCCTGGCCTGGCCTGGCCTGGCCTGGCCTGGCCTGGCCTGGCCTGGCCTGGCCTGGCCTGGCCTGGCCTGGCCTGGCCTGGCCTGGCCTGGCCTGGCCTGGCCTGGCCTGGCCTGGCCTGGCCTGGCCTGGCCTGGCCTGGCCTGGCCTGGCCTGGCCTGGCCTGGCCTGGCCTGGCCTGGCCTGGCCTGGCCTGGCCTGGCCTGGGGCCTGGCCTGGCCTGGCCTGGCCTGGCCTGGCCTGGCCTGGCCTGGCCTGGCCTGGCCTGGCCTGGCCTGGCCTGGCCTGGCCTGGGGGGGGGGTGGGCCTGGCCTGGCCTGGCCTGGCCTGGCCTGGCCTGGCCTGGGCCTGGGGGGCCTGGCCTGGCCTGGCCTGGGGGGTGGGGTTGGGCCTGGCCTGGATTCGGGGTGATTGACACCACCTGGGATCCCTATACTGTATATATAGTAAAAAGAATAAAAACTATATGTCTGGTGCAGCAGTAGAAAATTTCAGGCTCCCGGGGAGTAAATAGTTTGTTTTTTTAAATTTTTATTTTTTTGTTTTACTCCCAGGGAGCCTGAAGTTTTTCTACTACTGCTTTTTTAAACTAAAGCTAGAAAGGAAAACAAAGTTAGAAGAAGAGAAAAGAGAGAGAAGCAGAGAGAGAAAAGGTAGAGAAGTAAAGATAGAGAAGTAGAGGAAAGAGAGAGAAGTAGAGAGAAAAAAGCGAGAGAAGAGAGAGAGAGAAGAGAGAGAGAGAAGAAAGAGAGAAGTAGAGAGAGAAGAGAGAGAGAAGTAGAGAGAGAAGAGAGAGAGAAGTAGAGAGAAAAAAAGAGAGAGAAGTGTGGAGAGAGAAGTGTGGAGAGAGATGTGTGGAGAGAGAAGTGTGGAGAGAGAGGTGTGGATAGAGAAGTGTGGAGAGAAGTACAGAGAGAGAAATACAGACAGAGAAGTACAGAGAGAAGAATAGAGGGAGAGAAGGAGAAACAGTGAAAAGAAGAGAGAGAGACAGAGAGAGACAGAGAAGACAGAGCAATAGAGAACAAAAGACAGAGAAACAGAAAAGAGGACAGAGAGAAAAGAAGACAGAGAGAGACAGAAGAAAAGACAGAGAGAAACAGAAAAGAGGATAGAGAGAAGACAGAGAGAAAAGAAAACAGAGAGAGAAAAGAAGACAGAAGAAAACAGAGAGAGACAGAAAAAAGAGAGAGAGAGAGAAAAGAAGACAGAGAAGACAGAGAGAAAAGAAAAGGAGGGTGGGCAAACTGAAGAAGGACAGGGGATAGAGGGAAAAGAAAGTGGCTAGGATTAGAGTTAAAGTGAAAACTTAGTCTTCCTTCTTCACTCTACCCCTAAGAGCAAAAAAGACAAACCGTGGAAAAGGAGAATGCAGAGAGAAAAAGAAGCGGGAAGAGTGAGGGTGAAAGTAAGTATAGACAAAAGAGAGGAAAATAAATACAGTCAGACAGAAATAGAGAAATGGACAAACAAAACAAAGGAAGCAGATGGAAACCGAGTTACAGAAGCAGAGACACAGTGTCAGAGTGAGAAACAGAAACAAAGGGTTAGAGACAGATGGAAATGAAGTTAGAAATAGAAAAGTAAAGTGAGGAGCAATAGGAAGAAATAGAGTGGAAAGACATGACAAAACCACACCAAAAAAAGACAAGAGCAGGGGTGGGGGTAGGGGAAGGGCAGGGGGTATCTTTATTAGGGGTGATTCATCTTTTATTTAATAAAAGTTTTTATTTACACTTCAGCAAAATACATGGAAACAGTGTATACAAATGCAAGTGCACATAGATACAATTCATAGACGCACTGGTAAAAGTTTACATACGGAGCAATACGGAGCAATACGGAGCAATACGGAGCAATACAACACAAAACACATATTAGCACAAGATGATAACCTTTTTCTATTTTCATTACACGTTGATTTATTGTTACAAGGAAACCCAAAACAACAAAAGCACACAGAAAACAACACTCATCTACCATGAACACCCCCTTCAGATTACACACAAACACACCATCACTCTCATCACAACTGCTAAATTGCACCCCGGCAATCGTTGCTCCTCAGGAACACAGTTCCCGGGAGCCTCCAAAAAATCCTCCTGCCTGACGAAAACCCCGGTCCCTGGGTGGTCCGCGTCCAAACTTTGGCGATGAACATCGCCTCGCAGACCGACCGGGACCGAGGAAAAAAAACCCAGCCGGGGGGGGAAAAAAAAACCCCGGCTGGGGATTTTTTATTCTAAATTTTAAAATTAGTTGAAAAACCTGAAAGGCAAAAGTCACGCACACAAGGTTAAATCCAGTCAGAATGTACTCACACGTGCAGAGACAAGCGGACACAGACAGACACAGTCATATGCTGTCACACACATTCACACATTCCTCCAACTTGCTTACACACTCACTGCAGCCCTTACTGGAGACACCGAAGAACATGCTTCATCACATCTTCTGCCTGCCGCTCCTTGACGTCAAGTGGTAGATTCTGGGGAAATCGGTAGCCTCGGGGACCTGTGAGACGACAGGAAGCAATCAATGAGTGGCTATCTGAAAGCTAGGACTTGTCCCCGCTCCAGACCAATAAATTTTCTACCCAAAATCCAATAGAAGACAGAGGAACAGTAAAATTTATATAACTGTTCTACCTAACTGTGACTACGTGCCAGGGCAGGGCAGCTCCGATCGTAAGTGGTAAGTACACACAATATAAGCCGACGCATAAAGTGCAAGTGTACATAGAGCGTAAGTACACACAATATAAGCCGGCGCACTTACATACAGAATAAGTACACACAATATAAGCCAACATAGGTACACACAGTGTAAGTACACACAATACAAACCAACATAGGTACACACAGTGTAAGTACACACAATATAAGCCAACATGGGTACACACAGTATAAGTACACACAATATAAGCCAACATGGGTACACACAGTATAAGTACATACAATATAAGCCAACATGGGTACACACAGTATAAGTACATACAATATAAGCCAACATAGGTACACACAATATAAGCCAGGACTTGAGATAACTCTGTGGAAGATTAATTGTTGAGCCCTATACCCTTTGAGAAGATGGAACCTATGGAACGCCTGCAGTCACGTGAGGAGGGTGTAAGATGCTCCTTCTAGAAGTCTGAGAGAATGGGAAAAAAAGGCACTACCGAAGCTGGTAGTGAGAAGGAAGATGGATGAGAACATCTTGTATAATCCTTCCTGTCTCAAAGAGTAAAAATGTAAAGATGCCGGAATAAGCTATATCCGGGAAGGAAAGTGAGTAAAATACTGCCTATATGGCACAAAATAGTGCCTGTAAAGCGTCAAGATGTAACAAAGACCTGTGACATGGAAGACAATGGACACCGACTACATAACACAGACACGGGTGACACAACATAGACATAGATGGCATAACACAGAGACAAGTGGCAACTGCCTAGCGCTTTCAACTTATGGACCCGAGATTCCTAGCGTAAGATGAGCCAGAGGCTGATGATGCCAAAGGAAAGAAAGCCCTATGACAATGGCATGTGATGATGAAATGTAACTCATTAAAAGAAGTTAGTGCCAAAGCAGTTAAGAGGATGGTTGAGGGGCTCAGTAAGCTTAGAGAAGGAAGCAGATTGCCGGGTGACCGTGGCTGTAGCTCCAGACCTGAAGTCGAGCTCCTCGGGGGAAAGATCCATGATGATGTCGAGTCAAAGAAGGCTGACGACGCAAAGTACAAGAGAATGTGGAGATGGGTCAGAACTGCCCTGCCCGGCAAAGGCTCTGGTGAGGCTGAGGAGAAACCCTCTCCCTTTACTTCCAGACAGCCTGTCCCACTACGGACCTCCCCGCTAAGCTGACATCAAATTGCCCCCTCTGATAGTAAAGGTTTTTCCCCTTCTCCCAACCACTGGCCCCGACACTTAGCTTTTGGAAGAGGAGCGGACAAAATCCACCCTCGGTCGGACGTGGACGTTGAGGTGTTCTCCCTGTGTGCTTCGGTGCTGCCGTTTCCAAGCTTTGGCTACGAGCCTCCTCGGGGTACCTAAGACAAAACAGAAAAAGTTACTATTGCGCTCAAAAAACAGTAATCCCGGGACTCCTCCACCACCACTGCCCGGCTCACCTCAAATCTTGATTTGACTCTGGAGGCTGCCCGGAAGATACCTGCAAAAAGAAAAGGTACACGCTTAGCATGATGCTGCATAATGCTCACCTATGAGTCAGCTTGCCTAAACACCAACTCACCTGCCCTCCTCTGTTCCTTGGCATGCCTAGGGCACCGACAGCACCTACAAAGAAACAAAGCAGAAAAGCATGCTGAGATACTGTGAAAACACAACCTCCCTAATCTGACAAGTATGCCACATCAATACCTTAAGCTTGCACTCACCTGGCACGCGCATGCTTGGCCAGGATAGATGGCAAGGGCACCACCTAAAAAAAAAAAAAAAACAAGAATAGATGCTTAGAGCTGCACCAGAAACTGAGACATCAGCAATAACAACTGCTTCTGTACACTACTCAATGCTCACCTTGCCCACTCGGCCTTGACAGCTGCTCTCTGCCTTCACTTCCTAAAAAAAGAAAGACAAAGAACAGTGCTGTAAAAGCTACCATTTATGCTTCCTCTGCAGAGACAAACAGTGACTGACCTGCTCAGGGGAATCCCCTCATCCAGGATGGGGTGCACTGCCCTGGATTTTATCCTTCGGCATCTGAGAGAAAGTTAGGATGAAAGTCAAAGGGCTGCAGGATAACTTAAGAGCTCCAGATATCCTGTGTCCATCTACAAACCCCATCTAGAGTCCAACTACACCCCACATTACAAACTTCAAGTCCCCGGGACTTCTCCTATTGCACCAGGCTGTGCGGCAGAGCAGAGCAGCTCCGGCACAGATATGTGCAAACACCCGTGACCCAGGACAGACAGGACGTGACAAACAAAGGACACGAGACATGGAGAGAAAAACACTTGGCAAGGAAAATGGCTACAGGGACTGAGAGAATGCAAAATGAGATGACTGAGCTGAGACCGATGGTGACCTGATGAGGCTCAGAGAACCCTGGAGGAAGAAGATGCTAACTGAATCATTTATTCCAAGATGGATGCAAAGATGGATGCCCGAGAATCCTACAGTCAGAAGCCTCTACCTGTCCTCACATCCTTTCAAGTCCTAGCCCGCCAGAATGGATCCTGGCGGGGCATAGCTGTCCGTACAGCTCAGAACAAGACCTGAAAAGACATCTGACTGGATGCTTCCAAAGAGAGAAGAGAGTCTGATGCCTGTCTGAGCTCCCAAGTCAAAAGTTCTAGAGCCTGGGTGCCAGGCCAAGGAATGCAGAGATCGCAGATGCTAAGAATGATGCCAAGGTTCCTGACAGGCCCCTCAGGGGGCTGAGGTAAAAGACATGAGATACACAAACAACACATAAGGCACAATAGACAAGTGACACCAGACACACCGGGACTGCTCTGCCCTGCGCACATCAGCGCTGTGATCACAAGTGAGACTTCGCTTTTATGGGGCCTAAGGGGCCACCTCATGAACACCCCCCACCTCCAAATGGACTCAAAAACCCCTCCCAGTAATTCCCAAACCAGCACCCTGCTCTAATCCCCTTTGTGGGCTGTAGCCCTCTACTTATCTCTCAGACATCTGGGGATGCCGGTCTCAGGTACGAAGAAAGGCCACCTCGTCAGCCGGGAAGGTCCTGCTGTCACTGGGCTCTGGTCTCTTAGACAGCTAGATTAAAGAAAACCAAACATCAGTGCCAGATCTTGGCAGCCCATCTTGGCCAAAACCCCACAAGTCTGTTACTCACCATGCTCCTAGGAATGCTCAGCTGCTGGGCTCACACGCTTCGAGACCAAGGACTTCGTCACAGGGGGTGCCTGGGTAAAGAGGAGATGAGGTGATTTCTCATGGCTGAAACCTGAGTGGACCCTCGCTCCTCCTCCCTACTTCCCCGACTCACCCCGACTCCTTGGCAGTTGCCAAAGGCCACCTGGATGGCACCTTTAAATAGAAAAGTTCAGGGCTTCACCACCAGGTCCTGTAATACATCCACGGGGCTCACGAGAGCAGGAAACTCGGCGCGTCGGCCGGTTGGTGACGGCGGCTTGGCATACTCCGAGTGGATTGCCTAAAGCAAACAAACGAGAATGGAAACTTAGAACTGCACCAGAAACTGAGAGCTGAGCAATAACAACTACTTCTCTCCACTGCTCACCTTGACTGCTGGTATCCAGATTTACTTCCTAGAAAGAAAGACAAAGAACAGTGCTGTAACAGAGTCACCATTTACACTTCTGCTGCAAAGACAAATGGTGCTCACCTGCTCGGGGGAAACCCCTCATCCGGGATGGGGCCCTCTGGCACAGATTTAATCCATCTGCATCTAAAAGAAAGTTAGGACAAGAGTCAAACCGTTGCAGGATAACTTAAGAGCTCCAGATATCCTGTGTCCATCTACACACCCCATCTAGAGACCAACTACACCCCACATTACAAACTTCAAGTCCCTGGGACTTCTCCTATTGCTGTACCAGGCTGTACGGCAGGGCAGAGCAGATCCGGCACAGATATGTGAAAACACCCGTGACCCAGGAAAGACAGGACGTCAAAAAACAAAGGACACGAGACATGGAGAGAAAAACACTTGGCAAGGAAAATGGCTACAGGGACTGAGAGAATGCAAAATGAGATGACTGAGCTGAGACCGATGGTGACCTGATGAGGGTTTGCAGAGTGATTCGAACCAAAGAAAAGAAAGTCGTCCAAAACTCCTTCTATTGCAATATTCATGTGAATGCAAAAGGCAGGAGAGTGGTAAGGTACTGTTTTCTATCAGTGAGCAAG
>NW_022147723.1:0-9459 GCF_901933205.1 Camarhynchus parvulus
ACACACCCAGTTCCTGATGGCAGATTGTAGGACTCCGTTGGCACTATCAAACCAGCCCGAGTTGGCACTGGTGCCAGCTTGGGTCTGGGAGGCATCCTGCGTATCGCCCGGGATTTTCAGGAGGCACCCGGCCACTCTGGGCCACAGGCCCCAAACATATTCCACGGGCCTTTCCCTCTGGAAACAAAAGTCACCAGCCCCAGTTCCTGATGGCAGATTGTAGGACTCCGTTGGCACTATCAAACCAGCCCGAGTTGGCACTGGTGCCAGCTTGGGTCTGGGAGGCATCCTGCGTATCCTTGGGATTTTCAGGAGCCAGGCGGCCCTCCGGACCACAGGCCCCAAACATATTCCACGGGCCTTTCCCTCTGAAACACAAGTCACCAGCCCCAGTTCGTGATGGCAGATTGTAGGACTTTGTTGGCACTATCAAACCAGCCCAAGTTGGCACTGGTGCCAGCTTGGGTCTGGGAGGCATCCTGCGTATCGCAGATTTTCAGGAGCCAATCTGCCACTCCAGGCCACAGGCCCCAAACATATTCCACGGGCTTTTCCCTCTGAAACAAAACTCACCAGCCCCTTTCCCTGATTGCAGATTGTAGGACTCCGTTGGCACTATCAAACCAGCCCGAGTTGGCACTGGTGCCAGCTCGGGTCTGGGAAGGCATCCTGCGTGTCGCGGATTTTCAGGAGCCAGTCGGCCACTCTGGGCCACAGGCCCCAACAAACACCGGCTGTTTCCCTGGGGGCAAAAAGTCACCTGACCCAAACTTATGGCAGACCGGACTGTTTGGCACTATCAAACCAAAGTTGGCACTGGTGCCAGAACTGGGAGGCATCCTGCCTATGGCAGATTTTCAGGACTCCGTCTGGGCCACTATCAAACCAGCGTTTCCTGGGAAACAAAGTTGGCACTGGTGCCAGATTGGGGACTCGTTGGGACTATCAATCCAGCCCGAGTTGGCACTGGTGCCAGCTTGGGTCTGGGAGGCATTCAGGTATCGGGTTTTTTCAGGAGCCTGCCACTCCGGGCCACAGGCCCCAAACATATACGCGGCCGTTTCCCTGGGAAACAAAAGTCACCAGCCCTGGTTCTTTATGGCAGATTGTAGGACTCCGTTGGCACTATCAAACCAGCCTGAGTTGGCACTGGTGCCAGCCTGGGTCTGGGAGGCATCCTGCCGTATCAGCGGATTTTCAGGAGCCAGTCTGCCACTCTGGGCCACAGGCCCCAAACATATTAAACCGGCCTTTTCCCTGGGAAACAAAAGTCACCAGCCCCAGTTCCTGATGGCAGATTGTAGGACTCCGTTGGCACTATCAAACCAGCCCGAGTTGGCACTGGTGCCAGCTTGGGTCTGGGAGGCATCCTGCGTATCGCGGATTTTCAGGAGCCAGTCGGCCACTCTGGGCCACAGGCCCCAAACCTGCCACTCGGGCCACAGGCCCCAAACATATACTCCGGCCGTTTCCCTGGGAAACAAAGTCACCAGCCCCAGTTCCTGATGGCAGATTGTAGGACTCCGTTGGCACTATCAAACCAGCCCGAGTTGGCACTGGTGCCAGCTTGGGTCTGGGGAGGCATCCTGCGTATCGCGGATTTTCAGGAGGTGACCGGCCACTCTGGGCCACAGGGCCCAAACATATACACCGGCCGTTTCCCTGGGAAACAAAGTCACCAGCCCCAGTTCCTTGATGGCAGATTGTAGGACTCCGTTGGCACTATCAAACCAGCCTGAGTTGGCACTGGTGCCAGCTTGGGTCTGGGAGGCATCCTGCGTATCGCAGTTTTCAGGAGCCAGTCGGCCACTCTGGGCCACAGGCCCCAAACATAAACACCGGCCGTTTCCCTGGGAAACAAAAGTCACCAGCCCTGGTTTTGATGGCAGATTGTAGGACTCCGTTGGCACTATCAAACCAGCCCGAGTTGGCACTGGTGCCAGCTTGGGTCTGGGAGGCATCCTGCGTATCAGCGGATTTTCAGGAGCCAGTCGGCCACTCTGGGCCACAGGCCCCAAACACAAACTCCGGCCCTTTCCGTCTGAAACAAAACTCACCAGCCCAGGTTTTGATGGCAGATTGTAGGACTCCGTTGGCACTATCAAACCAGCCCGAGTTGGCACTGGTGCCAGCTTGGGTCTGGGAGGCATCCTGCGTATATCGCGGATTTTCAGGAGCCAGTCGGCCACTCCGGGCCACAGGCCCCAAACATATACGGGCCGTTTCCCTGGGAAACAAAAGTCAACAGCCCCAGTTCCTGATGGCAGATTGTAGGACTCCGTTGGCACTATCAAACCAGCCCGAGTTGGCACTGGTGCCAGCTTGGGTCTGGGAGGCATCCTGCGTATCGTGGATTTTCAGGAGCCAACCTGCCACTCCGGGCCACAGGCCCCCAAACATAAACTCCGGCCCTTTCCCTGGGAAATAAAGGCACCAGCCCTGGTTCTTTATGGCAGATCGTAGGACTCCGTTGGCACTATCAAACCAGCCCGAGTTGGCACTGGTGCCAGCCTGGGTCTGGGAGGCATCCTGCGTGTCGCGGATTTTCAGGAGCCAACCTGCCACTCCGGGCCACAGGCCCCAAACATAAACTCCGGCCCTTTCCTGGGAAACAAAAGTCACCAGCCCTGGTTCTTTATGGCAGATTGTAGGACTCCGTTGGCACTATCAAACCAGCCCGAGTTGGCACTGGTGCCAGCTTGGGTCTGGGAGGGCATAAACTCCGGCCCTGTGTACCAGCGGATTTTCAGGAGCCAGCAGGCCACTCTGGTCCACAGGCCCTTCTGGTCCACAGGCCCTTAAACATATAAAACCGGGCCTTTCCTCTGAAACAAAGTCACCAGCCCCAGTTCCTGATGGCAGATTGTAGGACTCCGTTGGCACTATCAAACCAGCCCGAGTTGGCACTGGTGCCAGCTTGGGTCTGGGAGGCATCCTGCGTATCGCTGATTTTCAGGAGCCAGTCGGCCACTCCGGGCCACAGGCCCCAAACATATACTCCGGCCGTTTCCCTGGGAAACAAAAGTCAACACACCCAGTTCCTGATGGCAGATTGTAGGACTCCGTTGGCACTATCAAACCAGCCCGAGTTGGCACTGGTGCCAGCTTGGGTCTGGGAGGCATCCTGCGTATCGCGGATTTTCAGGAGGCACCCGGCCACTCTGGGCCACAGGCCCCAAACATATTCCACGGGCCTTTCCCTCTGAAACAAAAGTCACCAGCCCCAGTTCCTGATGGCAGATTGTAGGACTCCGTTGGCACTATCAAACCAGCCCGAGTTGGCACTGGTGCCAGCTTGGGTCTGGGAGGCATCCTGCGTATCGCGGATTTTCAGGAGCCAGGCGGCCACTCCGGGCCACAGGCCCCAAACATATTCCACGGGCCTTTCCCTCTGAAACACAAGTCACCAGCCCCAGTTCGTGATGGCAGATTGTAGGACTTTGTTGGCACTATCAAACCAGCCCAAGTTGGCACTGGTGCCAGCTTGGGTCTGGGAGGCATCCCGCGTGTCGCCCAGATTTTCAGGAGCCAATCTGCCACTCCAGGCCACAGGCCCCAAACATATTCCACGGGCTTTCCCTCTGAAACAAAACTCACCAGCCCCTTTCCCTGATTGCAGATTGTAGGACTCCGTTGGCACTATCAAACCAGCCCGAGTTGGCACTGGTGCCAGCTTGGGTCTGGGAGGCATCCTGCGTATCGCGGATTTTCAGGAGCCAGTCGGCCACTCTGGGCCACAGGCCCCCCAAACATATACACCGGCTGTTTCCCTGGGAAACAAAAGTCACCAGACCCTTTCCTGATGGCAGATTGTAGGACTCCGTTGGCACTATCAAACCAGCCCGAGTTGGCACTGGTGCCAGCTTGGGTCTGGGAGGCAGGCATCCTGCCTGCCACTCTGGGCCACAGGCGGATTTTCAGGAGTTCTTTATGGCAGGACTCCGTTGGCCACTCTGGGCCAGCTTGGGTCTGGGCCCCAAACATATACACCGGCCGTTTCCCTGGGAAACAAAAGTCACCAGCCCCTTGTTCTTTATGGCAGATTGTAGGACTCCGTTGGCACTATCAAACCAGCCCTGAGTTGGCACTGGTGCCAGCTTGGGTCTGGGAGGCATCCTGCGTATCGTGCGGATTTTCAGGAGCCAGTCGGCCACTCTGGGCCACAGGCCCCAAACATATACAGCGGCCGTTTCCCTGGGGAACAAAAGTCACCAGCCCTTTTTCCTGATGGCAGATTGTAGGACTCCGTTGGCACTAACAAACCAGCCCGAGTTGGCACTGGTGCCAGCTTGGGTCTGGGAGGCATCCTGCGTATCGCGGATTTTCAGGAGCCAGTCGGCCAGAGGCCCCAAACACAAACTCCGGCCCTTTCCGTCTGAAACAAAACTCACTAGCCCAGGTTTTTTATGGCAGATTGTAGGACTCCGTTGGCACTATCAAACCAGCCCGAGTTGGCACTGGTGCCAGCTTGGGTCTGGGGAGGCATCCTGCGTATCGCGGATTTTCAGGAGCCAGTCGGCCACTCCGGGCCACAGGCCCCAAACATATACACGCGGGCGTTTCCCTGGGAAACAAAAGTCAACAGACCCAGTTCCTGATGGCAGATTGTAGGACTCCGTTGGCACTATCAAACCAGCCCGAGTTGGCACTGGTGCCAGCTTGGGTCTGGGAGGCATCCTGCGTATCGTGGATTTTCAGGAGCCAACCTGACACTCCGGGCCACAGGCCCCAAACATAAACTCCGGCCCTTTCCTGGGAAACAAAAGTCACCAGCCCTGGTTTTTATGGCAGATCGTAGGACTCCGTTGGCACTATCAAACCAGCCCGAGTTGGCACTGGTGCCAGCCTGGGTCTGGGGAGGCATCCTGCGTATCGCGGATTTTCAGGAGCCAACCTGCCACTCCGGGCCACAGGCCCCAAACATAAACTCCGGCCCTTTCCCTGGGAAACAAAAGTCACCAGCCCTGGTTCTTTATGGCAGATTGTAGGACTCCGTTGGCACTATCAAACCAGCCCGAGTTGGCACTGGTGCCAGCTTGGGTCTGGGAGGCATCCTGTGTATCCGCGGATTTTCAGGAGCCAACAGGCCACTCTGGGTCCACAGGCCCTTAAACATAAAACCGGGCCTTTCCCTGGGAAACAAAAGTCACCAGCCCCAGTTCCTGATGGCAGATTGTAGGACTCCGTTGGCACTATCAAACCAGCCCGAGTTGGCACTGGTGCCAGCTTGGGTCTGGGGAGGCATCCTGCGTGGCGCGGTTTTCAGGAGCCAGTCGGCCACTCCGGGCCACAGGCCCCCAAACATAAACTCCGGCCGTTTCCCTGGGAAACAAAAGTCACCAGCCCCAGTTCCTGATGGCAGATTGTAGGACTCCGTTGGCACTATCAAACCAGCCCGAGTTGGCACTGGTGCCAGCTTGGGTCTGGGAGGCATCCTGCGTATCGCGGATTTTCAGGAGGCACCCGGCCACTCTGGGCCACAGGCCCCAAACATATTCCACGGGCCTTTCCCTCTGAAACAAAAGTCACCAGCCCCAGTTCCTGATGGCAGATTGTAGGACTCCGTTGGCACTATCAAACCAGCCCGAGTTGGCACTGGTGCCAGCTTGGGTCTGGGAGGCATCCTGCGTATCGCGGATTTTCAGGAGCCAGGCGGCCACTCCGGGCCACAGGCCCCAAACATATTCCACGGGCCTTTCCCTCTGAAACACAAGTCACCAGCCCCAGTTCGTGATGGCAGATTGTAGGACTTTGTTGGCACTATCAAACCAGCCCAAGTTGGCACTGGTGCCAGCTTGGGTCTGGGAGGCATCCTGCGTATCGCAGATTTTCAGGAGCCAATCTGCCACTCCAGGCCACAGGCCCCAAACATATTCCACGGGCTTTTCCCTCTGAAACAAAACTCACCAGCCCCTTTCCTGATTGCAGATTGTAGGACTCCGTTGGCACTATCAAACCAGCCCGAGTTGGCACTGGTGCCAGCTCGGGTCTGGAAGGCATCCTGCGTATCGCGGATTTTCAGGAGCCAGTCGGCCACTCTGGGCCACAGGCCCCAAACATATACACCGGCTGTTTCCTGGGAAACAAAAGTCACCAGACCCCTTTCCCTGATGGCAGATTGTAGGACTCCGTTGGCACTATCAAACCAGCCCGAGTTGGCACTGGTGCCAGCTTGGGTCTGGGGAGGCATCCTGCCTATCGGCGGTTTTCAGGAGTCAGTCTGCCACTCTGGGCCACAGGCCCCAAACATATACACCGGCGTTTTCCTGGGAAACAAAAGTCAACACACCCAGTTCCTGATGGCAGATTGTAGGACTCCGTTGGCACTAATAAACCAGCCCGAGTTGGCACTGGTGCCAGCTTGGGTCTGGGAGGCATCCTGCCTATCGGCGGATTTTGAGGGTGACCCGGCTACTCCGGGCCACAGGGCAGCAAACATATACACCGGCCGTTTCCCTGGGAAACAAAAGTCACCAGCCCTTGTTCTTTATGGCAGATTGTAGCACTCCGTTGGCACTATCAAACCAGCCTGAGTTGGCACTGGTGCCAGCAGGTCTGGGAGGCAACGTATCGGCGGATTTTCAGGAGCCAGTCGGCCACTCTGGGCCACAGGCCCCAAACATTTCTAGCGGCCGTTTCCCTGGGGAACAAAGTCACCAGCCCCTTTCCTGATGGCAGATTGTAGGACTCCGTTGGCACTAACAAACCAGCCCGAGTTGGCACTGGTGCCAGCTTGGGTCTGGGAGGCATCCTGCGCGTCGCGCGGATTTTCAGGAGCCAGTCGGCCAGAGGCCCCAAACACAAACTCCGGCCCTTTCCGTCTGAAACAAAACTCACTAGCCCAGGTTTTTTATGGCAGATTGTAGGACTCCGTTGGCACTATCAAACCAGCCCGAGTTGGCACTGGTGCCAGCTTGGGTCTGGGAGGCATCCTGCGTATCGTGGATTTTCAGGAGCCAGTCGGCCACTCCGGGCCACAGGCCCCCAAACATATACACGGGCCGTTTCCCTGGGAAACAAAAGTCAACAGACCCAGTTCCTGATGGCAGATTGTAGGACTCCGTTGGCACTATCAAACCAGCCCGAGTTGGCACTGGTGCCAGCTTGGGTCTGGGAGGCATCCTGCGTATCGTGGATTTTCAGGAGCCAACCTGACACTCCGGGCCACAGGCCCCCAAACATAAACTCCGGCCCTTTCCCTGGGAAACAAAAGTCACCAGCCCTGGTTTTTATGGCAGATTGTAGGACTCCGTTGGCACTATCAAACCAGCCCGAGTTGGCACTGGTGCCAGCCTGGGTCTGGGAGGCATCCTGCGTATCGATATGGATTTTCAGGAGCCAACCTGCCACTCCGGGCCACAGGCCCCAAACATAAACTCCGGCCCTTTCCGTGGGAAACAAAAGTCACCAGCCCTGGTTCTTTATGGCAGATTGTAGGACTCCGTTGGCACTATCAAACCAGCCCGAGTTGGCACTGGTGCCAGCTTGGGTCTGGGAGGCATCCTGTGTGTGCAGCGGATTTTCAGGAGCCAGCCGGCCACTCTGGGCCACAGGCCCCCAAACATAAACTCCGGCCCTTTACCTGGGAAACAAAAGTCACCAGCCCTGGTTCTTTATGGCAGATTGTAGGACTCCGTTGGCACTATCAAACCAGCCCGAGTTGGCACTGGTGCCAGCAGCGGATTTTGGGTCTGGGGAGGCATCCTAGGACTCCGTTGGCACTATCAAACCGCTGATTTTCAGGAGCCAGTCGGCCACTCCGGGCCACAGGCCCCAAAACATACACCCGGCCGTTTCCCTGGGAAACAAAAGTCAACACACCCAGTTCCTGATGGCAGATTGTAGGACTCCGTTGGCACTATCAAACCAGCCCGAGTTGGCACTGGTGCCAGCTTGGGTCTGGGAGGCATCCTGCGTATCATCGGGATTTTCAGGAGGCACCCGGCCACTCTGGGCCACAGGCCCCAAACATATTCCACGGGCCTTTCCTCTGAAACAAAAGTCACCAGCCCCAGTTCCTGATGGCAGATTGTAGGACTCCGTTGGCACTATCAAACCAGCCCGAGTTGGCACTGGTGCCAGCTTGGGTCTGGGAGGCATCCTGCGTATCGCGGATTTTCAGGAGCCAGTCGGCCACTCCGGGCCACAGGCCCCCAAACATATTCCACGGGCCTTTCCCTCTGAAACACAAGTCACCAGCCCCAGTTCGTGATGGCAGATTGTAGGACTTTGTTGGCACTATCAAACCAGCCCAAGTTGGCACTGGTGCCAGCTTGGGTCTGGGAGGCATCCTGCGTATCGCGCAGATTTTCAGGAGCCAATCTGCCACTCCAGGCCACAGGCCCCCAAACATATTCCACGGGCTTTTCCCTCTGAAACAAAACTCACCAGCCCCTTTCCTGATTGCAGATTGTAGGACTCCGTTGGCACTATCAAACCAGCCCGAGTTGGCACTGGTGCCAGCTCGGGTCTGGAAGGCATCCTGCGTGTCGCGGATTTTCAGGAGCCAGTCGGGCCACTCTGGGCCACAGGCCCCCAAACATATACACCGGCTGTTTCCCTGGGAAACAAAAGTCACCAGACCCTTTCCCTGATGGCAGATTGTAGGACTCCGTTGGCACTATCAAACCAGCCCGAGTTGGCACTGGTGCCAGCTTGGGTCTGGGAGGCATCCTGCCTATCGCGGATTTTCAGGAGCCAACCTGACACTCCGGGCCACAGGCCCCCAAACATAAACTCCGGCCCTTTCCCTGGGAATCAAAAGTCACCAGCCCTGGTTCTTTATGGCAGATCGTAGTATCCTGCGTGTCAGCGGATTTTCAGGAGCCAACCTGCCACTCCGGGCCACAGGCCCCAAACATAAACTCCGGCCCTTTACCTGGGAAACAAAAGTCACCAGCCCTGGTTCTTTATGGCAGATTGTAGGACTCCGTTGGCACTATCAAACCAGCCCGAGTTGGCACTGGTGCCAGCTTGGGTCTGGGAGGCATACTGTGTACCGCGGATTTTCAGGAGCCAGTCGGCCACTCTGGGCCACAGGCCCTTAAACATATAAACCGGGCCTTTCCCTCTGAAACAAAAGTCACCAGCCCCTTTTTTGATGGCAGATTGTAGGACTCCGTTGGCACTATCAAACCAGCCCGAGTTGGCACTGGTGCCAGCTTGGGTCTGGGGAGGCATCCTGCGTATCGTGGATTTTCAGGAGCCAGTCGGCCACTCAGGCCCCAAACACAAACTCCGGGGCCTTTCCCTGAAACAAAACTCACTAGCCCAGTTTTTGTGGCAGATTGTAGGACTCCGTTGGCACTATCAAAAACCAGCCCGAGTTGGCACTGGTGCCAGCTTGGGTCTGGGAGGCATCCCTGCGTATCGGCCGGATTTTTCAGGAGCCAGTGGGCCAGAGGCCCCAAACACAAACTCCGGGCCTTTCCGTCTGAAACAAAACTCACTAGCCCAGGT
>NW_022147724.1:0-9432 GCF_901933205.1 Camarhynchus parvulus
AGGGCCCTGGGTTCGTGCCGTGACATTCAGTCGGAACAGCCTGGGACCTTGAAAGTCCCCTGGAACCCCTCTGAGGGGCCTGGGACAAATTGATTTGCGGGCAACCATCACAGCCCTGTTGCTATGGTCAGTTTCCATGGCAACCATCACCAGCCCCTGTTGCTATGCTCAGTCCCTTGGCAGCTCCATGGAGACCCCATGCCAGGGGTGGTTGCCATGGACACCAGCTCAGGCCTGCAGCCAGAGCCCGTTGCCATGGCAACGCATTGGCAGCCCCATCCCCAGGCTCATGGGATGCCAGAAGCACAGAATTGGCTGAGCTGGGAGGGACCCATCAGGATCCTCCAGTCCAACTGCTGGCCCTGCACAGGACAGCCCAACAATGCCAACCTGGGCCTGGCAGTGCTGTCAAACGCTGCTGGGCTCAGAGCCCTGGGCTGAGGAGCCTTCCTGGGGAGCCTGGGCAGGGCCCAGCAGCTTCTGGGCAAAACCTTTCCTGACATCCCAAGCTGAGCCTGCTCAGCTGCAGCGATTCTCCCTCCACTCCTGTCCCTGGGCACCCAGAGGAAGAGAGTTCCCACAGCCCCAGCCAGGGGACCCGCTCCCAAGGCTCTTGCCATGGCCCACCGGGGCTGGCACCAGCTGGGATACTCGGGTTCCGGGCGAACTTCAGAATGGGATTTCCCCAATTTCCTGCTTTCCCGCTAAACCAGCTACCCTGGCTGCCCTCACTTTCCCATGACACAAAGGCAAAGATCCTGGGCTGCAGGATAAGAACAATTTATTGGGAACAGCAACGAGATAAGGAACAAACAGAACAGAAACAATACTGATAACAGTAGGGATAAATAAAACTCTTTACAGGGAAAACTACAACACAACTCACTGGGTCTTCCTGGCCACGATTTCCTTCCTGGAAAGGACACCCTCTCTCCTCAGGGGGAGAGAGAGAAGGTCCCTTTCCTGACCCTGGCAACGACCTGAGGGTGGGGTGAATATAATGACACAGCCATGGCCCAGACCCTCATGTTCTTCAATCCCACATCATGTATGTTGGCAGGGGGCAGGAAAAAAAGGGACAGGTGTCTTCCAGCATGGATCACAGGGAACATGGATCACCAGGGCTCTTCCCAATGTGGAGCATCAATGGGGGATGAATTTTGGAGCAGTGAACGGCTCCTCCTGCACTTGGGGGCATTTGCAGGGCTTCCTTACGGTGATTCACGTTGGTGTCTGGTCAAGTGAGAGCTCTGGGTGAGCTCTTCCCACACTGGAGACACTCGTGGGGCCTCCCCCAGTGTGGATGCGCTGGTGCCTGATGAGGGTGGAGTTGTTGCTGGAAGCCCTTCCCGCATTCGGGGCAGAGGAAGGGGGCCTCTCATCCATGTGAATCGCTCATGCTGGAGGAGACTGGAACTGCTCTGAAACCTCTTCTGACACTGGGGGACCCTCATAGGGCCCCTCTCCAGTGTGGATGTGCAGGTGGGTGATGAGGTGGGTTTTTTGCTTGAAGCCCTTCCCACAGTCAGGGCAGAGGAAGGGGCCTCTCCTGGGTGTGAATTCAGGCTGGTGCTGGAGGAGATGGGAGCTTCTCCAAACCTCTTCTGACACTGGGGACACTTGGAGGGCCTCTGCTGTGTGCATGCGGGATGTGGATGTGAGCTTGGGTGGCTTTTGTGGCGCTTCCCACAGTAGGGGCAGTGGAAGGGCCTCTTCTGAGAATCCACTGGTGGGTGATGAAGCTCTGCCCTGCGATTTGTCCTCCCTGGTCTCCATCCTCAGCTCCTTGTCTGGTAAAGGGAGGGACAAGAGGAGAGGATGGGATTTGCCTCCGTGCCAGAGGGAAGGGGAAGGGAGATCCCCCAGTGCATCCCAGCAGGGGGCGTTGGCAGCAGGGTTGTCCTGCAGTCGGGGGCCGTGCTGGGCTGGGAGATGGAGCAGGAGAGAGGGGAAAGGGGCACTGACTTCCTCCTCACCTGCCTGGGTGTCCCAGGCTGCTTCCTCTTCCTGCATCTTCCTCGTCCATCTGGCAAGGTTTGGGAATGGGAAATCTTGTTTTGGGATGAAAACAAAGGGTGCAATATTGAGTTTTGTACTGCTTTGAAGGCAAACCAGAGGGAGAGTCTAAACCAGATTCACAATTTAATGAGAAAATGAAGATCAAGGCAATGATAGAGAAACACTGCCTTAAACGGCAGACAGGATATAACCCTGACACCCTGTTGGTCAGGGTGGTGGCAGCAGTCCATTAAATGGTGGCTGCAGTCCTGTTGGAGTGATGAATGTGATTCTGTCCAAGCAGTGATCCTGTAGAAGGGTCTGGTCTTCCTCTGGAGGTCAGTGGTGGTTCTGGGCTCTTGTCCTCTGGGAATCCAGCAGGCAAGCTGCTCCTGGTGGTGCAAGGCTCAGCTTATATCCAGGTAGAATGCTTGGATCCTCCCCTGGGGAGCATCCCCAATGGGATGATGGAATTTGATCAGTCCTGCAGGGACACTCAATGGCCCATTCCCAGAAGATATCTCCCCTGGAGGGCGTTATCAGGGCTGAGTCATGGAAGAGATAAAGAACACTGCCCCGCCTGTTGATAGCAGTTGATGAAGATGGGGATTGAAAACATGCATTTGGTTCCATCTTCCATTGCAACCTGAAACAGTGGGGTAATCCCTGCTCGGGGGGTGAACACCACCCCCCTTACCCAAACTGGCTCAGGTGTTGTTGAAGATTGCATGCAAGATGTTTTCCATTACCATCTGTATGGCTGATTACCTTGTCAAGTGAGCAGTTTGCCTTATCTCTCTCTCTTTGAATGACCACATTCACACCTTCCTCGGGAGGGACCTCTGCTGATAACAGACTATTGAATATCAGGGCATGACTGATAAGAACTGTAACATCCCATTGTGAGATGCTCGCCTTGAAGGAGGAGCCAAGCACTACTACCCCCATATACTCTGAGATTCTGAAATTGCAGTTCAGCTTTTGTTCCCCACGAGATTCCCCAGAGGAACAGCAGCTGCCTTCTCCTCCTGGATCTTCAGAGGAAGACTACATCCTTCTCTACAGAACCCCCTTGCTCCAACAGAACCACACCTGATACTTCAGAGGACTGCAGCCACATTTTCAATCGGACTGCCACCAACACCCCGGACCCACAGGGTGTCAGGTTGGGTTCTGACTCTGTCAGTGTTGTTCAGTGGACTGTATTGTTTATTTTATTTTTTATTTCTTCCCTATTAAAAAGAACTGTTATTTCCTGCTCCATATCTTTGCCCTGAGAGCCCCTTAATTTAAAAATAGCAATTTGGAGGGTGGGGAGGTTTACATTCTCAATTTCAGGGGAGGCTCCTGCCTTCCTTAGCAGACTCCTGTCTTTTCCAAACCAAGACAGATTTTTGGCCCAACGTGAGGCACGAGGGCACAGAAACCAAAAGGGAATAACAGTTCTTGAGTAATCTAACTTTTTGTGTGTGGCTATAGAAACCTCATTAAGCGACACCATGTGGTCCAACTTGCCCCGGTTTGGGTGGCACGTGATTGTGGCTGTATTTCTCCCATTTATAGGCCCTTATCTAAACATGGGTCCTATAACCAAGGCTACTGTGTCTGTTATCCGGTTTGTGTTATGGGTGAATAAGGTGAGGAATTCATGGATTTTAACTTCCTCTGGAAAGCAGGCACATGGATTCACAGCTATCACACATTAAGTGTATGTTTTGGGGTTACTTTAATAATGGCACCTGCTGTAAGGAAATGACCCCAGGTGAAATCTTCTCCCAACCCCTTTAGCCATTTCTTTGGGTCTGCCCCACCAGTTTTGAAGGGTTCAGATCCCTCTAAATATTAATGATATCATACAGTGGCTGGTGTTGCTGATAGGCCTGCTCTATTTAGCATTCAGAGAAGGGGAGACTTACCTGGATAACTACCATGACACCTACCCCCAGAACCCCAATCGCCACCAGAGTCTAGGGATGCTGCTGCCCCCAGAGCCTGACCCTGCCCCACAGCCCACCCCAGCTAGGGATGCTGCTGCCCCAGAGCACTGACCCTGCCCCACAGCCCACTCCAGATGTGAACTACCCAGATTGGGTGGGGGTTTGGTGAAGGAGATAGGCCAGATGCTGAAGGAATACACTTCCCCAGCTGGTGAGAGGCCTTCCCCCACCCCTGAAGAGGGAGAGTCTAACAGTGCAGCAGCAGCAGAACCCACAGATGTTACAACTGTCAGGCTCCAGCTGAATTGCAAAGGCAATCACAGCCAGCAGCAGTTGCCCCTGTAGAAACAAGGAGATCTAAGATGAAAGCAGAGCACCCAGATAGGGGAGGGCCCTCACAAGCCACAGGGGAGCCAGAGGTTGCGTATCACCGAGAGTCCCTGACGCACGAAAGTCTCCGTGTCTGCAAGACATTATGTAGCCGACAGGGACGTGAGGCTTACTACAACCCTGGCTACTTCGGGTCTGGGATCTTATGGGTACAGGTGTCCAGCTGGATGGTGGTGAGGCAAGGAATTTGGCACCCTTGACCCAGGACTCAGGTATCAATCAGATTTTTTGTAAGGAGCCAGGGTCCCTTTCCCTCTGGGAGCGGCTTTTAATAAGTGTCAGAGAGAGGTTTGTTCACAGGGAAAGAATGCAGGAGCACCACCATAGAATGCTGGAAGACTCTTGAGGAAGGGATCCAACAGCTGAGAGAAGTGGCAAGTGTTGGAGGTACTTTTGGGAGGGATGGACAGCATGATAAACCCCGACAAAGTCAGGTGCAGGGCAAATGTTGTGGAGCCTGGCAAATCTAGAGGCCATCCCAATACACCACCTTTATTGCAACAATTAATGCTGACACCAACCCGAGGACAGTGGGTTCTGTGGCCAACAAGCTTAGGAATTATGAAAGTATGATTAATGGCCCGATGCAGGCTCATGTCTCACCCGTAGTCCAAGAACTCAGAGAGGGAGATGGGGGAGATGAGGGGGAGGAGGTGAGGAGGAACAGTTCCCCATATGGCACCAGTGCGAGTCACGGAGCCCCCAGAGTCAGAGTCAACGTTCCCCAACTACAGAGGGTACACCCCACGAGCTGACCTGTGGTTTTCCTCGTGATCATGGGGGAAGACATGGGGAGGTGGGATAGAAACCCACTTCTGTCCTGGCAGCACGAAAAGGCCAACTCAGGAGGGAAACACTAATGAGGGAACTCCAGTAAAGTGAAGGTAGCCTCAACCTCCCATGACCGAGCTGCTGAGTATGATCTGTCAGATCCTGGAAGGTACCTCTACCATGTATACCCCAGGGTTAGAGGGGCCCTGCCTCTAGCCAGGGAGAGATGCGGGAAAACCGGATTTTTCTGGATGGTGTGGATCCGATGGCCTGGCACATCAGAACCCACGAAAGTACAATGCCTTAGTTGATACTGGTGCGCAGTGTACCCTAATACCATCGGGACATGTGGGGCAGAACCCATTTCCATTGCCGGGTGACGGGGGATCACAGCAATTGACCCTGTTAGAAGCCGAGGTGAGCCTGACTGGGAAAGAGTGGAAAAACATCCTATTGTGACTGGCCCAGAGGCCCCGTGTATTCTGGGCATAGATTTCCTCCGGAACGGCTATTACAAAGACCCAAGGGGACTCAGATGGGCTTTTGGCATAGCTGCTGTGGAGGCAGAAAACATCAAGCAGTTGAACACTTTGCCTGGACTATCAGAAAGTCCATCCCTTGCAGTAGGTCTCCTGAAAGTGGAAGAGCAACGAGTGCCAATTGCCACCTCGGCAGTGCACCGCCGCAGTATCGGACGAATCGAGATGCTGTGATCCCCATCCACAAAATGATCTGTGAGCTGGAGAGCCAAGGGGTGGTCAGGCGACTCCACTCACCCCTTCAACAGTCCCATCTGGCTCAGCAAGTCTGACAAAAGAATGGAGATTGACTGTGGACTACCGCGGGCTTGAATGAAGTGACTCCACCGGGCTGAGCCGCTGTTGTGCCGGGACATGCTGAATCCCAGTACAAGTTGAGTCTGCTGCAGCAAAGTGGTATGCTAATAATATTGCTAACGCATTTTCCATTCCTCTGGCAGCAGAATGCAGGCCCCAGTTTGCTTTCACCTGGAGGTATGCAGTACACCTGGAACCGACTGCCCAGGGGTGGAAACACAGTCCCACCATCTGCCATGGATTGATCCAGACTGCACTGGAAAAGGGTGAGGGCTCCAGAGCACTTGCAGTACATCGATGACATCATTGTGTGGGAAACACGGCAATGGAAGTATTTGAGAAGGAGAGAAGATCATCAGGATTCTGCTGGAAGCCGGCCGTATCAAGAGAGCAAAGTCAAGGGACCTGCCGAAGTCCAGTTCCTGGGGTGAAGTGGCAAGAGGACGGTCAGATTCCCACTGAGGTCTCAACAAAATCACCGCTATGTCTCCACCAACTAGCAAGAAGGAAAGCAAGCTTTCCTGGGTGCATAGGTTTTGGAGGATGCACATTCCTGAATACAGTCAGATTGTGAGCCCTCTTACCTGGTCACCCGAAGAAGAACCCTTTCACTGGGGCCCAAGCAGCAACAAGCCTTGCCCAGATCAAGCAGGAGGCTCATGGGTTGCCCTTGGCCCAGTCAGGACAGGATCAGAGGTGAAGAACGTGCTCTACTCTGCAGCGGGAACCATGGCTTGTCCTGGAGCCTTGGCAGAAGCGCCTGGGGAGCTCGGAGGCCAACCCCTGGGATTTTGGGTGAGTTACAGAGGTCCGAAGCCAACACACTCCCACAAAAATCTTGGCTGCCTATGAAGGAGTCAGGTGCCTCCAGAGGTGATTGGCGGAACACAACTCCTCCTGGCACCCGACTACCGGTGCTGGGGTGGATGTTTAAAGGAATTCCCACCACCCACCAGCCACTGGCCATGGCAAGTGTTGCTCTCATCAACAGCGCCCGTTGGAAACCCAAACCGCCCTGGGATTCTGGAAATAATTACAAACTGGCGGGAAGGTGAGAACTTTGGGTCACGACGAAGAGGAACAAGAACCAGTAACACGTGGCTGAAGAAGCTCCTCCATATAACCAGCTGCCCCCAGAGGAAATGCGCCAGCTCTTTTCACTGCGGTTCCTTCCATCGTGGGATGAAGGAAGTGGAAAGATTATAGGCCACGACAAGTTGCACAAGCTACCGTGGAGAAGGTGGATCAAGCCACTTGCTGAACCTAAAGCTGTTCAGCTGGCCCTGGACATTCAGGAGAGAGAAGTGAAAGCTCTACCTTTACACTGATTCATGGATGGTAGCCAATGTTTGGGGATGGTAAGAGGTGGAAAAAGGCCAACTGGCAGCCGTAGGGGAAAACCAATCTGGGCTGCTGATGAATGGAAAGACATTGCGGCTGGTTAGAGAACTACCTGTGAAAGTCCGTCATGTTGATGCCCATGGTCCCCAAGGTAGGCTAATGAGGAACACCAACTGGCAGGTAGATCTGGCAGCAAAATAGAGGTGTCAAAGATAGACTTGGATTGCAACATAAAGGGGATTGTTCTTAGCTCGATGGGCCCATGATGCCTCAGGTCATCAGGGGTAGAGATTGCCACCTATAGTGGGCACGAGACGAGGTGGATCTAACCATGGACAATTTCACAGGTTATCCATGACTGTGGGACGTGTGCTGCCATCAAGCGCCAAGCAGGTGAACCCTGGTATGTGGTGGTGGTCCAAGTACAAGTATGGGGAGGCCTGGCAGATTGACTACATCAACTGCCCCAGACGCCAGGGCAGGGACGGCTGACCATGGTGGAAGCCACCACTGGATGGTTGGAGACCCACCCTGTGCCTCATGCCACTGCCAGGAACACCATCCTTGGCCTGGAAAAGCAAATCCTGTGGAGACATGGCACCCTGAGAGAATTGGAGTCAGATAATGGGACTCATTTCCGGAATGGCCTTCAACACCTGGGCCAGGGAACATGGCATTGAATGGATATATCATATCCCTATCATGCACCAGCTGCGGGGAAAGTTGAGGTTTGAATGGACTACTAAAACTACCTGAAAGCACTCGGGGGACTTTTGAAGTTGAATGCCTGCAAGCCACCTGGATGGTAACACCAGGGTCCATAAATCGAGCTGGTCCTGCCCAGTCTGAACCACTGCACACAGTGGATGGAGTAAGTCCCTGTTGTACACATGAAAGGTATTTTAGGAAAGACCTTTGGATTACTCCCACCTCAGGCAAAGGAAAAACCCATCCTGATTGTTTTGCTCAAGGACCTGGTTGCACTTTGGGTAAATGCAGAAAGATGGGAGAAAGCCGTTGTGGCCACAGGGAAACCTAGTTTAAGTGAGGACTTGTGTAAGGTTTGGGTTTTGGTTTTGTTTGTGATACAGATGGAAATAGGAAAGGGGTGGATAAGTTGGAAGATTGCATGCAAGATGTTTTATTACCATCTGTATTGGTTACTTCAAGTGAGCAGTTTCCTTATCTCTCTCTTTTGAGACCTACATTCACACCTTCCTGGAGGGACCTCCTGTAACAGACTATTGAATATCGTGCATGACCGATAAGAACTGTAAACATCCCATTGGAGATGCTCCGCCCAGAGGGAGGACCAAGCACTCTACCCCATATACTCTGAGACTGAAATTGCAGTTCAGTTTTTTCTCCACGAGATTTCCCCAGGAACAGCAGCTGCCTTTTCCTCCTGGATTTCTAGAGGAAGACTACATCCTTCTCTACAGATTCCCTTGCCAACAGAACCACACCTGATACTTGAGGACTGCAGCCACATTTTCAATGGACTGCCACCAACAACCGGACCACGAGGGTGTCAGGTTGGGTTTGACTCTGTCAGTGTTGTTCCAGTGGACTGTATGTTTATTTTATCCTTTTTATTTCTTCCCTATTAAAAGAACTGTTTTGCCTGCTCCATATCTTTGCCTGAAGCCCTTAATTTAAAATTGTAGCATGGAGGGTGGGGAGGTTTTACATTCTCAATTTCAGGGAGGCTCCTGCCTTCCTAGCAGACTCCTGTCTTTCCAAACCAAGACAGGTGTAAAACCCCCCACCCCGGAAGGCCACACCCGGGGACAATGTCACACTGGCCCCTGCCCCAGGAGGTTCTGTCCCTTCCTCCTTGCCCTCCCCTTTTTTCTTTCTTTCCATCTCTTCCCCCTCCCATTTACTGTTCAATAAAATAGTGGATTTGGTCTGTTACACCTTATTGGAGCAGAGGCATCTCTCTAACAATTTTTAACCAGATTGTGACATTATTTTGGAGGTAGTTCGGGCACTGTTCTTTGACTCCAAATGCCTCTGACAACCGCATGGTTCCGCCCTGGGAGGTTGTGGTTCTTTTCTGGAGGTTTGAACTTGGAAACAGTCCCTCCTTCCTCCTGGGAATTTATTGGAAAACGATAGGGAAAATGGCTGGGGTGGCCAGTGAAAAGAAAATATTT
>NW_022147725.1:0-9430 GCF_901933205.1 Camarhynchus parvulus
ACTCTGTGAGAGGTTTGTGCAATCATGGCCCCAATTATCTGCTTTAACGAGTCCCTTGAGAGCTTTGTACTGACACTCAGTGGGGCTCATTAATGCTTTGAGATACTCAATCTTTTTAAGGTACTTTGGATTTTCCTTTCCACACTGAATATCTGAGAGGTTTTTTTGCCATCCTGGCCTCCAGTTTCTCTCCTCCAAGGAGTCCATGAGGAGCCTGTGTTGGGGATGGACCTCAGTGGGACCCATTCATGCTTTGAGACATTTTGAGTTTTTCCTCTGACTTTGACTCCTGGAAAGGTTTGTGCAATCTCCTCTCAGGCCCTGAGGTTCCAGGGCTCAGCTCCAAATGCACCACGGGGCTCATTAGGATCAGGCAAGTCCTGACAAACCATGGCTCTGCCTTGATTTCCCTCTGGTCTAGTGCAGTTCAGCAGAAAGATTTCCTTTTACAGTTATGGAGAAATATTTCAAAGAGCTTCTAAGAAATATGTATTCCTATCTTAAAGGGTGTCTTTTATTGCTGTTCTTATTATACAAGAGGTGATTGCAGCATTCAGTGATTGATATTGATCCAGGGTCTCTCCTAAGGAGGTCTGGCCAGGTCAGAGAAGTTGTACCTTGGAGCTGACCCAGTGCAACCTTGCCTCACATTCCCCAACCCCATGTGAGAAAATGATTTTCACTTTCAAAAATTTAAATGGTTTATTAAGACCTTATCAAAATACAACAGAAGACTGAATAAAGAAAAGAATACAGCACCAGGAGCAAAGGATTCAGTCACTGTGTGCTCATCTACAAAATGGATGTTCTGTCTTTTACACCTCTAGCCCCTCCCAAAGTCTTGTCAATCGACTCCTTCTTCCCTGTCCAGTGGTGGAGATCACTGTCTCACACCTTGATTGGAGGTCAGGTGCTGCCATAGTAACAAGCCGACCCTCCCAAATGCCCCGACTACTGAGGCCATCCTGTGATAACAATGCAAGGGGAGGGGAAGGATAACTATACATCTACAAACCTTCTCTTAACATATATTTAATATTCACCCCTTAATTGTGAGAGTCAACCATAGGATTACTCATCTATAACAAACTCCCCTTTTCTTTTTCTGTAAGTCATTTTTTTCAAACAATTCAGTAAAAAATTTTCTCTCTCTCTTGAATGAGTCATACCAGCATCTGTTGATGTGGGCAAGGACAGTGGGAACAGGGAGAAAAAATCTCAGGTTTTCCTTAGACACACTTATTTGGAATGGACAAAAGGGCATCCCAGAGGTCCAGTATGGCTTTGACTCCCATCTACCGTGCCTATGTGGCTGCTACCCATAGTCAGTGTATCTTAGGGGTGAGTACAGAGGCCAACTCGGTCCTGCCCTCCAGTCCCTGTTGAATTAAAAGACAACTGAGGAATGATAGAGGTCTGGTATGGCCTTTTGTCCCTACCTTACCATGCCTACGGGGTTGCTACCCACAGCAGGGCTATGGAGCCTTCTTGGGAGCAAACAAAGGGGCCAACCTGGTCTTGCCCTCCTTCCTTTGTCTTATTTTCTTAAAGAAGCTGTCCCATTACCTTTTACAGTCCCTTGTGTACTTCCCCTCAACAGATGCTGGTAATTCTCACCCATGAAAACAGGAAGACAGTTCTCGAGCTGGTTGGTGGAAGCTTGACTCTACTTTTTGGCGTCTTATTGTTTTTCTAGTTGTCTTTCAGTATCTGCTTGAGAGTCAATCTTGTTTCACCCAGCCTGGATGTTACAGTCCACTCTTTTTGGGTTCTTCTGCTGGGCCTTTGACTCTCTGTTGCCATGAGTCCATCCCCGCTCTGCAGTTCGCACGGCCGATTCGGTGGTGAGCAGTACCTGAAAGGGACCTTCCCACTGAGGAGTTAGAGGCTGATCTCTCCATGACTTAATCATCACCCAATCCCAGGATTAATATTATGGATTCTGAAATCCAGGGTGGTAGTTTGAGGAATTGCCCCTTTATGTCTTAGCCCTTCTAAGGTTTGTGCTATAGACATCACTGATTTCTTGGCATTGGCTTCCCCTTCCTCATAGGTGGCACCTTCTGGGGTGAGGTCAGGAAGGGAAACCCAAACATCATTTCATAGGGTGACACCCCCAGATCTGACTGGGGTTGGGTTCTAATTCTTAATAAGGCCAAAGGGAGACATTTTATCCATGACATTTGGGTTTCAATCATGAGCTTAACTAGAGCTCTTTTAAGAGTTTGATTCATTCTCTCAACCCGACCAGAACTCTGTGGATGCCATGGAGTGTGTAATTCCCATTTTACTCCCAGGGCCTGAACAACTTTCTGCAATATCTTTGATGTGAAATGAGTTCCCCAGTGTGAATCAATCCTGTTTGCCATCCCATATCAGGGAATGATTGATTCTAGAAGTGTTTTACTCACAACATTGGCATTGGCTTTCACAGTGGGTACCACCTCTACCCAATGAGTCACGTGATCTACTATCACTGGCAAAAACTTCCACTGTTGTACATGGGAAGCTCAGTAAAGTCTACTTGGATGTTTTGAAAGGGCTGTAAGGCAGTTCTCACCCTCCTCTGGGTGTTTTCCTCATGATTTTCTTATTCACTTGTTGACATATCACACACCATTCAGTTACTTGCTTAGCTATTCTGAAAATTCCTTTGCATCCCCAATCCCTTAGAAATTGATCACTTAGTGCTTGTGTACCCCAATGTGTTGTTCCATGTATGCCTTCCAGCAGCATTTTTCTTGGCAAGGGGTTTATTCAACATTTGCCTCCCATCTGCTAATCTCCACTTCCTTTCGTTATCCTTCTTGGCTCCTATTTTAAGGAGTTCTTCCTCTTCTGTCCCACTGAATACAGGGACTTTTTGCATTTCTCTCATGGGTGTTTAATACTATTATTAGTTTTTCTGTCTCTGATTCAGTTGCATTTTTAGCTTCTAAATCTGGCTAAATTGTTCCTTTGCTCCTTCTGAGTCACCCCTTTTTGGTGTCCTTTAACATATACCACTGCTATATACCACTGCTTCTTCTTCTGGCAATTGTAAGGTTTCTAACTCTTCCAAAAAAAAATTTTTTTCATGAATCAGTCCCTTTCCCTTTGAATTAATAGCCCCCCTCTCTTCCCAAATTTTTCCAAAGGTATGCATGCACTATAAAAAAAGTGTATTTTGAGTCCTGTATATATTGTTCCCCTTTTCTGTGCTAATATTTCCAGAGCTCATTTTAGGGCATACAACTCACACCTTGGGCTGACCAGTTGGAAGGTAACTTTCTCTTTTCTATGGCCACCAACCCTTCATGCACTATAGCGTACCCCGATACCCTGTGCCCCTTTATTACCTGTGAAGATCCATCGATGTACAATCGTTTTCCACCTTGGAGTGGTTGATCTGTTAGGTCCTCTCTTACTTTAGTTTGATAGTTTATAACCTCTAGGCAATTATGTATTAGTTCCTCATCTGGTTCTCCATACAAAAACTGGGCAGGGTTGAGTTGGTTACTCACAATTAGCTCTAAACCATTATCTATTAAGATGGCTTCATACTTTAGCACTTGGGAATCAGTGAGCCATTTCTCAGCCTTTTGGCTCAGGATACTCCTTACTGAGTTTGGGATATATATTTTCAATTTTCCCCAAAAGGTTAATTTTTTGCTTTCTGCTATGAGTAGGGCAGTCACTGCCACAGCCTGAATGCAGGTTGGCCACCCCCGGCTGACAGGGTCTGGTAATTTTGATAAATAGGCCACTGGTTTCCTGGATCCTCCCCAGTCCTGGGCTAACACTCCATGTGCTACCCCTTTTTCTATATCCACAAACAGATAGAAGGGTTTGTCTAAGGCAGGAAGACTCAGTGCTGGTGCACTGACTAATTTTTGCTTTAAAGCTTCAAACTTTTGTTCATCATCTTTTTCCCACCTAATCTCTTCTTCAACTAACTTTTCATACAAGAACTGGATGGCCTGCATGTATCCTTCAATCCATAGCCTACAATATCCCAACAGGCCTAAAAACCTTCTGACTTCCCTCTTAGTTTTTGGCCATGGGAGTGAGACTATCCCTGCAATTCTCTCAGGGTTCAGCAGCCAGCTCCCTTGACAAATCACATGTCCTAGGAATTTTACTTCCCACTCTACAAATTTGAGTTTCCCTTTTGATGCTCAAAGTCCTTGGTCCCCCAGAAAATTTAAAAACACTACGGTGGATTCCCAAACTTTTTTGTCTTCCTCTCCTGAGAAAAGCAAATAATTTACATATTGGATGAGCTTTATCTCAGGTTTAATGGAGAAGAGTTGTATTACTTCTCCTAGGGCTTGACCAAACAGGTTTGGGGATTTTGAAAACCCTTGGGGTAACCCAGTCCACCAAAGCTGTTGCTTCCTCCCAGAATTGGGGTCCTCCCATTCAAAGGCAAATATATCCCACTTTCCTCTGCCAGTGGAAAAAAAAAAAGCATCTTTTAGGTCTATCATACTGAACCACTGGTGTGCTGGGGGGATATTACTCAGTAGTGTAGAGGGGTTAGGCACTACTGGGCATCAATTCACTGTTCTTTTGTTCACTTCTCTCAAATCTTGGACAAGCCTGTAAGTCCCATCTGACTTCTTTACTGGTAATATGGGTGTGTTATGGGGGGACATACATGGTTCTAAGGTCCTGTCCTCAAGTAGGTCCTGGATCAGCGGCTGCAGTCCTCGTCTCCCCTCCAGGGAGAGTGGGTATTGTTGTACCCAAACTGGATGGTTCTCATTAACTAGTTTTTATTACTATAGGTTTCATGTTCAATTTACCTCTATTTTTTTTTTTGGTTTTGCCCACACCACCTCATGAATTTTCTCCTCATTTTCTTCCCTTAATTGGAGAAGCTTAACTACCATCTTCCCTTCCTCTGGAAGCATTCCAATGTCAAACTGCACCTGTAAATCCTGTCCTAATAAATTTCACCCTGCTTCTGGAACTAATAGAACATCCCCAATTCCTATTTTATTTCCTTCAAACTTTTAGTTCCTTCAAACTTTATTGGCATTAAAACTGAGGCTTTGAAACCTTCCCCTTGTCTTGGTTTGAAAAGACAAGTGTGTGCTAATGAAGGCAGGAGCCGCCCCTGAAATGGAAAATGTAAACCCCCTCCCTCCAAATTGTTCTCATTTTGAAATTAAGGGGGCTCTCAGGCACAGATATGGGAGCAGGAATAGCAGTTCTTTATTAGGGAAAAAAATTAAACAAATAAACAATGCAGTACACTAGAACAACACTGACAGAGTCAGAACCCAACCTGACACCCTGTGGGTCAGGGTGTTGGTGGCAGTCCAATTGGAAATGTGGCTGCAGTCCTCCTGGAGTGTCAGGGGTGGTTCTGTTGGAGGAAGGGGGGCCTGTAGAGAAGGATGTATTCTTCCTCTGAAGATCCAGTGGAAGAAGAGGCAGCTGCTGTTTCCTCTGGGGAATCCAGTGGAGAAAGCCGTGCTGGTGTCTCAAAACCTCTGGATCATATCTGGGTAGCAATGCTTGGCTCCTCCCTCTGGGAGCATCTCACAATGGGATGTTATAGTTCTTATCAGCCATGCAGTGACATTCAATAGTCTGTTATCAGCAGATGTCCCCTCCCGAGGCAGGAGTGATTGTGAGCACCCACAGAGAGAGATAAGGCAAACTGCCCACTTGACAAAAGATAATCTGCCATACAGATGGTAATGGAATACATCTTGCATTGCAACATGGAACATGCAGTCTTTCACTTCAAATGGGTCGGTAGTTTTAAAATGGGAGAGGTCTCCTTCTGATGAAGGCAAAGATGTCTTCCTCAATTTGACCTCTTTAGTTATGACTTGTTGGCTGGCTTTCCAACCCCATGGCTATAGTTCAAGGTTCAGGGCCCAGCTGCAGGCCATAGTCCTCTAACACAATTCAATCCACATCCCACCCTGCTTATTTAAACATAGTAAAGACATGCAGGTGATTTCTGACAGGCAGATATATTGCCCTGGAGTTAACTACTTTATCTGCTAATAATTAACTACCCCTTATTATTTCTACTTCTCTTGCAACCCCCCTGACTAAATTAACCGAACTCTAGATTTTAATTCTTGGAGTTTCTTTAAACCCTTAATTCACCATTTCTTTGGCCCATGGCAACCATCACCAGCCCCTGTTGCTAAGTTTCCATGGCATCCATCACCAGCCCCCTGTTGCTATGGTCAGTTTCCATGGCAACCATCACCAGACCCCCTGTTGCTATGCTCAGTCCCTTGGCAGCTCCATGGAGACCCCATGCCAGGGGTGGTTGCCATGGACACCAGCTCAGGCCTGCAGCCAGAGCCCGTTGCCATGGCAACCATTGGCAGCCCCATCCCCAGGCTCATGGGATCCCAGAAGCACAGAATTGGCTGAGCTGGGAGGGACCCATCAGGATCCTCCAGTCCAACTGCTGGCCCTGCACAGGACAGCCCAACAATGCCAGCCTGGGCCTGGCAGCGCTGTCCAAACGCTGCTGGAGCTCAGAGAGCCCTGGAGCTGGGAGCCTTCCCTGGGGAGCCTGGGCAGGGCCCCAGCAGCCTCTGGGCAAAAACCTTTTCCTGACATCCAAGCTGAGCCTGCCCCGACTCAGCTGCAGCCGTTCCCTCCACTCCTGTCCCTGGGCACCAGAGGGAAGAGGTTCCCACAGCCCCAGCCAGGGACCCGCTCCCAAGGCTGTTGCCATGGCCACCAGGGCTGGCACCAGCTGGGATGCTCGGTTTCCACGGGCCGGGCTTCAGGAATGGGATTCCCCAATTTCCTGCTCCCGCTAAAACCGCGCTGCCCTCGCTGCCCTCCCGCCTCCCATGGAAAGCACAAAAGGCAAAGATCCCGGGCTGGGATAAGAACAATTTATTGGGAACAGCAACGAGATAAGGAACAAATGGAACAGAAACAATATTGATAACAGAAGGGATAAATAAAACTGTTTACAGGGAAAACTACAACACAACTCACTGGGTCTTCCTGGCCACAATTTCCCCCTGCCTGGAAAGGACACCCTTCTCCTCAGGGGGAGAGAGAGAGTCCCTTTCCTGCCCCTGGCAATGACCTGAGGTGGGAGTGAATGTAATGACAGGGCCATGGCCAGACCCTCATATCCTTCAGTGCCACATCATGTGATTGGCAGGGGCAAGAAAAGGGACAGGTGTCTTCCCAGCATGGATCACAGGGAACATGGATCACCAGGGCTCTTCTCAATCTGGGACCTCCAATGATGGATAACTTGGGGCAGTGCACAAAAATCCTCCTGCACTTGGGGCATTTGCAGGGCTTCCCTTAATGGTGCCTCCGTTGGTGTCTTGTCAAGTCAGTGCTCTGGGTGAAGCTCTTCCCACACTGGGGACACTCGTAGGGCCTCTCCCCAGTGTGGATGCGCCGGTGGGTGACGAGGGTGGAGTTGCGCTTGAAGCCCTTCCCGCAGTCGGGGCAGAGGAAGGGCCTCTCATCCGTGTGAATCTGCTTGTGCTGGTGGAGACTGGAGCTGCTCTGAAACCTCTTCTGACACTCGGGACACTCGTAGGGCCTCTCCCCAGTGTGCATGTGCAGGTGGGTGATGAGGTGGGAGCTGCAGCTGAAGCCCTTCTCACATTCCCCACACTTGTAAGGCCATTTCCCAGTGTGGATGTGTTGGTGCCTGTTGAAGGTGGAGCTGCAGCTGAAGCGCTTCCCACACTCCCCACACTCGTAGGGCCTCTCCCCAGTGTGGATGCGTTGGTGGATGATGAGGTGGGACCTGTGGCTGAAGCCCTTCCCACACTCCCCACACTCGTAGGGCCATTCCCCAGTGTGGATCATCTGGTGGCGGATCAGGGTGCTGCTCTGCCTGAAGCTCTTCCCACACTCCAAGCACTTGTGGGGCTTCTCCCCATCATGAAGCTGCTCCTGGGCCACCAGCTCTGAGCTCTGGCTGAAGCTCTGTCCACCTTCCTGGCTCAGGGTGGGTCTTTCCTCCTCAGAGCACCCTGGGCTGGGTTTGGAGCCCCTCCTCCTATCGGATCTCTGGGGATTTTCCTCCCCATTGGAATTCTGCGCTGTGGAGTCACTCAAAAGTGCCTCTTCCACGAGGTTCTGCCAAGGAGATTTCTCCTCCCTGGTTGCCATCCTCAGCTCCTTCCCTGGGGGAGGAAGGACAAGGAGAGGATGGGATTTGCCTCCGTGCCAGAGGGAAGGGGAAGGAGATCCCCCCAGTGCATCCCCAGCAGGACGGGGTTGGCAGCAGGGTTGTCCTGCAGCCGGGGGCTGTGCTGGGCTGGGAGATGGAGCAGGAGAGAGGGGGAAAGGGGCACTGACTTCCTCCTCACCTGCCTGGGTGTCCCAGGGCTCCTTCCTCTTCCTCGCAGCCTCCTCCTCCATCCAATCAAGATTTGGGAATGGGAAATCCTGTTCTGGGAGAAAAACAAAGGGTTCGCACATTGTCTTTTGTGCTGGATTGAAGGCAAACCTGGGGGAGAGTCTAAGCCAGAATTATAGTTTAATAAGAAAATGAAGATCAAGGCAATGATACAGAAACACTGCCTTAAACTGACAGAGTCAGGATATAACCTGACACCCTGTTGGTCAGGGTGGTGGCAGCAGTCCCATTAAATGGTGGCTGCAGTCCTGTTGGAGTGATGAACGTGATTCTGTCAAAGCAGTGATCCTGTAGAAGGGTCTGGTCTTCCTCTGAAGGTCCAGTGGTGGTTCTGGAGCTCTTGTCCTCTGGGAATCCAGCAGGCAAGCTGCTCCTGGTGTTGCAAGGCTCAGCTTATATCCAGGTGCCCCCGCAGAGCCTCCCCAGAGGATGTTCCACGAGATCTACCCCAGAGCCTGACACGGGACGGGGCCGGGCGCTTGGGGGTGGCAAGGGGGACAGGGACCCCCGCAGTGTCCCGGTTCCCCAGGGCCAGAGCCTGGGCCAGGGCTCCTCCACCCTGTTACCAACGAGGCCTTGAGAGCGCTGAAAAAATCCCCCAGCAAGGGAGCAGCAAAACCAGATTGAATATTAAGGGACAGCAGCAAAAAGTCTTAAAGAGTCACTCTGCTCCTGACTGACACTTCAGGCACAACCTTCAAGGAAACAAAGCAACAACAAAACCAAACCAAATCCAGGCAATCAAGCCAGAAATGGACTGAGAACTGTCCCTGTATGTGTGACACAAGGACAGTGAGGGCAAGGGATAAAAAGGAATACGGCCTATAAGCTTAACACAGCACAAACTTAACAGGGACTTAACTGATACCTTGACCTAAACTGATGCCTTAAACGGCCACAATTTAGCAAAAAGAACAGCAGTTAACAGTATTTAACCCAACTTATAACCTATGACTTAATGATTCAATTTTTGGAACACTAAATAACATTCCACCTTAGCTTATAACAACATATTAAATTTTACTTAGCAAAAAGAAAAGCTCTTAACACCATTTAACTTAACAT
>NW_022147726.1:0-77669 GCF_901933205.1 Camarhynchus parvulus
AGTCTCTGCCCTCTCTCCAAGCTGGTTGATACTGGCCTATTTTAAATCAGGGCTACAATACTTTTATAGGATTGACAGAGGTTCACAAAACGCACACCAGTGATTCCTCTTGTGGAATGTCATGGCCCTGACATAAAGCCTCTTTCTAATTTTTCTCTCCTTAGCTCAACTGCAAACACACGTTTAGTTGCAAACTTACACAAGATGAGCAAAAAAATCAAAATGATGTGATGAGTCTTTGGGACCTCCTTGCTGATCTTGCTGCTTTTTCAGTTCAGCAAGGCTCTGATCCAGGCAAAGAGATTGCACTTAGTGCCACACAACCATTTGGCTGCAACTCTGCTGATTTCTAGGAACAGCTGGAGGCCTCAATCTCCCCAGGATGTTTTGGCTGAGCCAAGCTTTGCTGGGTTTTGGCTGCAAATACCATTGCCCTTGCTTTTTTATATCCACAAGTACCATGACTGGGCAAAAGCTGCCACGTGGGCCATATTCCAAAGGCATTTTGGTCTGGAGTTTGTGAGTGAACAAGAGCCTTATCCACTTCCAAACCACATGAAAAAAATCATGGAAGACAACTTCCCATCCTTAACAAACAACTGACAATTCACAAGCGGATCTAGAGCTTCTTTACGGAATGAAAAGGAAGGCAATCTTCCAATGGAGTTGTGCATTCTGGAGTTTTTCTTCTGATTCCCACTCACAGCTGGCACAGGAAAAAGTCACGTCTCTGCAAGTGTCAGTGTCTTCTGTCTGCCATCAATTGTTTTGCTGCAACAATCAGAACAGGCATCAGGCTGGAGAGAGGCTCAGTTGATGCGGGGGAACAGGAGCTGCCCCAAGGAGAAAAAAAACAAATTAACTGTTACCTCCCAAACCCATCTCGCCAGAGGCTCAAGCAGGATTCCTCTGGTTCCCAGAAATACAGAGAAATAGGGCTGAGAAGACCCTCTGCATCTATGTGTTCATGCCCAAGACTTTGCTGATGCCATTTGGGTTTTGCCTTTTTTTTTTCCTACTCCTTGCATATCTATTTAGAGCTCTGTAGGCTACTCTATTTGTGGCTACTTTTGCCAGTCCTTTTCCACAGCCTTTATCTAAGCAGAAAGACAAACTTCCAGAGCTCCAAGCGCCGGGGGGTAGAAGGCCCCAGTGTTATCTTGGTTCTTCCTGGGACAGAGCCCTCTGGGGAGCTGGTGGACTCACCATCCCTGCAAGCCTTTGAGAGAAGACTGGATGTGGCACTCGGTGCCGTGCTTTAGTTGAGGTTATTAGGCCATGGGTTGGACTCGATCATCTTGAAAGTGTCCGTCTTCCAAGCCAGTGATTCTGTGATTCTGTGACTGAGGCAGCTTTTCCTGCAGCCCTGGAAAGGGCTGCGGGGGCCCTTGGCCGAGGACGGCGATCAGGGCTCATGGAAGAGAAGCAAAGGGCTCAAGGCCAAGGCCGAGCGAGCAGAGCTGCCCCAGCGCGGCCCAGAGCGAGCCTCACGCCCTCCTCCCTCAACCTGCGCCGCCCGCGCCCCCCCCGAAAAGGACAACAAATAAAACCCCCCCCTCATCAACCACAACAAAACCAAAATTTACCAAACACATTTTTTTTCTGGCAGATGATCTCCCTAACAGAAAAGCACTAAGCCCATCTCCCAAGGGTCCTTTTACATTGGTATCTATCAGGTGTACAGCAGTGTCCGTGATGGTCACGTCTGCTGCGGTTTCCACATCCACTCTGGCGCTTCCAGCAGTTGATGATCTGAATGAGTAAAGTCCACCTCCCCCTCCCTGGGAGGCTGAGCTATCCAGGCAGCTCTCCGAACTTTTTTTGTGACGCCCGGAGAAAAGGCGCTCCGAGACACGTTTCCCTGGAACTGACATTCTTTAGTATTGTGGTTATCCTTTTTGCAGATAGAACAAAATCATTTCATAGTTGCAGAATGACATTGACTCCTAACATGTCCGATTTTACCACATCCAAAGCACTTAATGTTCTTTCCTTCGGCTCTCTTTTGCAGCTTAGAAAGCAATGGTTTTACTGCATCCTGTACTGCAGCAGCTACATAGGCTGCTTTCTCTCTCTGTGTAGTTCTAGCTATAGGTTCCAGCATTTCTGTAACATCAGCTCCCTTCCTTAATGTTCCCAAAATCTGCCGAGTTTTATCATTAGCATTGTCAAAAACAAACATATTAAACAATTTTACCTTTGTCTCTGCATCCAAATCAGGATGATCATAAATAGCTTCATGCAATCTGTCTACAAATTTATCAAAATCCTCATTCACCCCTTGGCGAATCTGTGTGAAAGACTTAGTGCGTAACCCATCTGGAAGTGCAAGGATAGCATTATATGCTAGCTGTTGGCTCATCTGTAAGACTTCATCAATGCTCCTAGCCTGGGCAGTGGCAGTAGCCCAGGGCCCTTGGCCAAGTAACTGTTGTGCTGTTAAACCATGCAGAGGATCACCCTGCACTCTAGGTCTTGCTGCTTCCTGAGCACACTTTTCCTCCCAGCTTTTGTGGAACATCACCTGCTGATGGGGTGGCATTATAAGTCTTACTAGGGTATACACATCAGCTGGGATAAATGTGTTAGATGTAAAAAGATACTGCAAAAGTGACTGTGCAAGTTGGGATTTTAAACCAAATTGTGAAATTGCAGCTCTTGACCTTTCTAAAATCTTCCAATCGAAAGGTTCCCAAACTCTACCAGCAGCATTAGTTACTACAGGAAAAGCCTTTACATCATTTAAAAGAAAAGTCCCTTCTACAATAGCTTCTGTAATAACTCCTTTCCACTTTTGTTTCTGAGCTGCTTCTATTTCAGGGTCACATTCCAAGTCTAATTCCACATTTTTTACAGCATGAGAGGGAGGGTTTCGTTTAACCGGCTCGAGTGCTAGCTCAGGGACAGACTGAGAGGGTGGTAACTGCCTTCCAGGTTGTCTGTCTGAACCTACTATCATTAGTAAGTCCGCTCTCTCAAAAGAATAATCCTTTTTGGGAACAACTGAATCTTTTTGTTGAATTACGAATTTTGGCAAACTATCCACTAAAGACTTTAAATCCTCTTCAATAGAAGTATTATTCATAATAACATCGCCTTCCTTATCCTTTTCACATAGAGCATGTTTAGTTTCTGAGTTACTGTTATCAACAATTTCTTCACTCTGAGTACAACTGTCCTTTGTTCTACAGACCAATCCCCCCGAAGAAGTTTTATCACTTTGAGTACCACTGTCCTTTGATCTGCAGGCCAATACCCCCGAAGAAGTTTTTTCGCTCCAATTACACTTGTCCTTTGGTCTGCAGGCTAACCCCCCTGAAGAGGCAGCAGCTTCTTCATTCTCTCTCTGAGCTGGAGGAGCAGTCGGTGTAATGCTCGATTCTGAGCTGAGGGGTTGCGGGCTGCGTGAGGGAATATCTAAGGTGGTAGAAAACAGTTGCTGAACTGAAGTTGCCGGACATGCCTGAGGCTGTTCTGACTCAGAGGCAAGGGCTGCACAAGCCACAGCAGCAGCTTTCCTCTCTGCCTTTAAGGCTTGCAACACCTCTATGATAATTTTCCACAAAGTAGCATATTTAGATGCCTCTTTTGCCTCACTCCCGCCAGATGCAATACTGTCCCACAACATCCGCCCCACAGCTTCCCATGTCGAAATCTCAAAAGCAACCTGTGCTCCTGCTATGAGATTATGGTCCCAAGCCCAGTGTAATAGTCCCTTCAAATTGGAAGCATCATACTTCAGTTCTCTCTAGAGAGGATATGTTGGAGGAGTTTCTGAACACCTTCCCTTTCGTGTTCAGACCCCATCTCCTCCCTGGCCCCTCACCTTGATCAGGGCGAGATTCAAGTCGTTTGCAGCTGGAGCTCCAGTAACCTTTTCCTCTCACCGGGGCAGTGAGGATACTTTCGACCGGCTTCTCCGCTCCTCCAGGGTTGGCTCTGATCCTCTGCACAGCAGCCAAATTGCTGACCTCGAGTCCCTTTAGTGCTACGACATTGGGTTTGCCCGCATTCTCCACCAAAAATGCAGGACGCGGAGGTTGAGGGACAACACACCACGACCAACATGATCCAGTGAATCCAAATTTATTATCCCTAAAAAGACTATATTTATAATAAATCTCTACTGTCCACACATCTCTAGCTAATACATGATTGGTTAATCCTAGCTGTTCACACGTCTAAATTAGAATGCTGATTGGATCACCTAATTTTTCATGTGTCTTGCTGTAGTTGTCTGGCCCACCCATGGCTCACTTTTTCCTTACTTTCCCAAGCTTGCTGACAAACACTCTGAGTTCTGATGATTCTTCTTCTTGTATCTCTTTCAAGGATATACCGACCCCATTTCTGAATATGTCCATTATTCTTTGCATGTGTACGTGACCATTGTCCATTATTACAAGCAGGCTGGATTGTGCATCGGCTGAATATGGCCATTGTCTAGCAAAAACTCCTCAATCTGCAAAAAACTCTCAACAAGGGTGAAACAGGAAGCAGTTTTGAAATAATTGTGTGATAGATGAGTAACGTGATGGTTGAGTCTCACAATTAAAAGGCAGATATTATGGATATGTTAAGACAAGTTTTATAGATTTATAGTTATGTTTTACCCTCTTTGTGTTGTTGTTATCACAGGGTTACCTGGTAGTTGGGGTATTTGGGAGGGTTGGCTTGTTACTATGGCAACACCTGACCGCCAATCAAGATGTAAGGAAGTGACCTCCAGCACTGGACAGCAAAGAAAGAGTTGATTAACAAGATTTTGAGAGGGGCTAAAGTGTTAAAAGGCAAAACATCCATTGTGTGGACAAGCATATGGTGGGAAAAAATCCTTTGCTCCCAGTGCCGTAATATTTTCTCTATTCAGTCTTCTGTTGTATTTTTTATAAGGTTTTAATAATCCTTTTAAATTTTTGGAAGTGAGCATCATTTCTCACAAATGGGGACTCGTCCAGGAAATGCACCTGGTGGCCTTAGGATTTTTCAAAAGGGGCGCCCCCCACCACAGATTTGGCAGAGTCTATTGGACTCTCCCAGTTTCCACCAGTGGTTGCAGGTTGGAAGCCCAAAGACACCAGGAGACTGGATAAAGAAAAGAGGGGAAGAGGGGTGAGCACCATCCACATAACTATGTTTGGCCAGATTGAGACTCCATAATTCCAGTGTATGAAAGTGACCTTCACATTAGTAATATACTGGATCCATCCTGGTCCCGTGAAGCGTCAGGATATGGGACGGTAGAAAGGAAAAAGGAACAGCGGGATGCATGGGGGGGAGGAAAGCAGGGATCCCATAGACAAGGACCCCATGGCCGGCGGGACAGGTAAGATTGAAGGGTTTGTGGGGACTTGGGAGCAGGGTTCACCCATTGGGGAAACCGTGTTTGTGCCGGGATGGGGACCCGCGGCGGGATTCCCAGCCGGCACACACCAAGGGAGCCGGTGAGCTCCACATGGCGCGGCGGCTCACGGGTGCCCAGAGCGGGGGCAGCCTCTGGGGCGCAGCCAGCGCTGTAATTTCCAGGGCCAGCCGAAGCCGGGCTGGAAGCGGGGTGACCGCCGAGGGGTTTGCTGCAGGGGTCACCCAGGAGCCGGTGCAGCAGTTCATGTGCTGCCGAGCCAAGGGGGTCAGGGCAGTCCGGCCAAGCCAAGTCACGTCAGGGCAGAGCTGCTGAACCGAGGGGGTCAGGCTGGGCCAGCTGCTGAGCCGAGCCAAATCGGGGCAGGCGGAGCCGCTGAGGCTGAGCCGAGTCAGGCCAGGGGCAGGACCGCAGCCAGCGAGCTGACCTGGGGCAGGCTGGGCCTCCGAGTTGAATTGGGGTGAGCAGAGCCACCGAAGCCGAACCAAGTTGGGTCAGAAGTGGGATGGAAGCCGCTGAGTCGAATCAATAATCGATAATTATACATGGTGGAGCTGCCGAAGCTGAGCCAGGTTGGGCCAGGGGTGGGACTGCAGCTGCTGAGGCGAATGGGCCAGGGTCAGGCCACAGCTGAGCTGAGCCAGGCGGGACAGGGAGCAGAATGTGACTGTGGAACCAGAGCATTGAACCGAGGAGGAGAGGAAGGGCAGGGACCAATGCAGGGATACGGAAGCCCCTGGATTGTAAGAATTTTTTTATTTTTATTTGTCAAAAGAAAAGTACAGTTTTTGGGGTTTTTTTCTCTCTCTTCCCTTTCCTTCTCTTTCCTCCTTTCCTTGTTTCTTTTTTTCCCAGCCCCCCTTTCCTTTTCCCTTCTGAGAGAGGCAGGCTCTGTCCGGAGGGCCTGTGGTTGGAAAGGTGGGCTCTGTCGGAGGAGGGCCTGTGATCGGCCGGTCAGGATGGGACTATGGGCAAACAGGGAATCCCCAAGGGGAGGAGTAGAAATTGAAGAGGTACCAACAGGTATACCCCCAGATAGCCCACTGAGAAGGAAACTAGCCCCGTGGAAATATGACCCAAATACCAGAGATAAGGATGAGCTCAGAGTGATTCAGTATTGCATGGTAGAATGGACCAGAAGGGAAATTAGGAGCAATCATGTATACTGGCCGAGATATGGGTCAGATGAAAAATGGACATGTCAGGCATTAAACATCCATGTAAGAGCTAAGAAACCTCAATCAGGAAGAGAGTGACTACACTGCCTGCTGTGGGAGGGAGAGTTCACCCTCAAAGGTGAGCATGTTTAAGGTATCAGAAAATAAAGAATGGGACCCATTAGAACACTTACCCCTCCACCTCCAATAGCCCCAGATGCACCTCCCCTACCCCCTGATGGGCCTAGTCAGAACACCAGAAACAGGGTGGCACAAGGAGAGGAAAGCAGATCAGGGGATGGGAACCAAGCAGAGGGATTATATCCCCTGAGGGAAGTACCCCTGTGTGGGGTGCAGGGAGGAATTAGATTTGTAACTATGCCTCTCAGTTCTTCTGATGTGAGAATGTTCAAGAAATAATTGAAAGGATTACTAGAGGACCTCACTGGATTAGTGGAACAGTCAGACCAGCTTCTGGGGCCCGATATTTATACATGGGAAGAGATGCAATCAATAATGACTGTGCTATTCACACCAGAAGAAAGACAGATGATCTGAGTGGCTGAGACATGGATATGGGAAAGGGAGCATGTGCAAGGACCTCCTGGGATCTGAAAATGCCCATAGTGCACCCCACCTGGGACCACAACAGCATTGTGCGGGGGGGGGGGGCAAGACATGGAGGAATACAGAACATTGATTATAAGAAGTATCAAAGAGGCAGCTCCACATAATTAAAATGCTCGTAAAGCTTTCAATGAGCAGCAAAGGAAAGAAGAAACCCCAACAGAGTGGCTAGAAAGATTGAGAAGGAATATGAGGCAATATTCAGGGGTTGACCCTGATACAGTGGCCAGACAGATCTTACTAAAGATAAATTTCATCACTCATGCCTGGCCAGATATACGGAGAAAGTTAGAAAAGTTAGATGGTTGGCAAGAAAGGAGGTTAGAGGATCTTTCAAGGAAAGCACAGAAGGTGTATGTAAAGAGGGACAAAGAGAAAACCAAGACAAAACCCAAGGTAATGGCAACTGCCATTGGGGAAGGGAACCAGCATGTAAAGAACAACTCAGGTAAGGCAGGGGGATCCCAAATCAGAGAAGATAGATGGAGGGGGGAATGCAGCGCCTTGGGACTGGACACAAAAAGGAGTTTGGGAAACACGGGAAACCTAGGACCAGTTTGGTTTTACTGTAAAGAGAGTGGACATATCAGAAAGAATTGCCCCCAGAGGGAAAAGGAGCTGAGGGTCTATGAGACTGAGCAAAAAGGAGAAGTGGAAGACCAGGGGTGTCAGGGCCTCTGCCTCCTGGGGACAGAATACCATCAGGAGCCCTTGATAACTTTAAAAATAGATCCCCAGGAGGAAGAATTTGAATTCTTAGTAGACACGGGGGCTGAAAGAACTTGTGTTTGTAGAATCCCAAAGGGGAGCAATAAATGGTCAAGATACTGTGCAAGTAGTAGGTGCTAAAGGGGAAGGGTTCAAAGCCTCATTAATAAAGCAAATAAAGTTTGAAGGAACAAATAAAATAGGAATTGGGGATGTTCTGTTAGTTCTAGAAGCAGGGTGAAATTTATTAGGACAGGATTTACAGGTGCAGTTTGACACTGGAGTCCTCCTAGAGGAAGGGAAAATGGTACTTAAGCTTCTCCAATTAAGGGAAGAAGATGAGGACAAAATTCATGAGGTGGAGTGGGCAAAACCAAAAAAGTGAGATAAATTGAACATGAAACCTTTGGTAATAAAAATAGTTAATGAGAACCATCCAGTTTGGGTACGACAATATCCACTCTCCCTGGAAAGAGATGAGGACTGCAGCCGCTGATCCAGGACCTACTTGAGGATGGGACCTTAGAACCATGTATGTCCCCCCATAACACACCCATATTATCAGTAAAGAAGTCAGATGGCACTTACAGGCTTGTCCAAGATTTGAGAGAAGTGAACAAAAGAACAGTGAATTGATGCCCAGTAGTGCCTAACCCCTCTACACTACTGAGTAATATCCTCCCTTCGCATCAGTGGTTCAGTGTCATAGACCTAAAGATGCTTTTTGGGCATAGCCACTGGCAGAGGAAAGTGGGATATATTTGCCTTTGAATGGGAGGACCCTGATTCTGGGAGGAAGCAACAGCTTTGGTGGACTGGGTTACCCCAAGGGTTTTCTGAATCCCCAAACCTGTTTGGTCAAGCCCTAGGAGAAGTACTGCAATTCTTTTCCATTAAACCTGAGATAAAGCTCATCCAATATGTAAATTATTTCCTTCTCTCATGATGAGAAGAAAAAGAAGTTTGTGAATCCACCATAGCGTTGTTAAATTTTCCGGGGGACCAAGGACTACGGGTATCAAAAGGGATACTCCAATTTGTAGAGAGGTAAGTAAAATACCTAAGAGATGTGACAAGGGAGCTGGCGGCTGAACCCTGAGAAAATTACAGGGATAGCCTCACTCCCATGGCCAAAAACTAAGAGGGAAGTCAGAAGGTTTTTAGGCCTGTTGGGATATTGTAGGCTATGGATTGAAGGATACACGCAGGCCATCCAGTTCTTGTATGAAAAGTTAGTTGAAGAAGAGATTAGGTGGGAAAAAGACGATGAACAAAAGTTTCAAGCTTTGAAGCAAAAATTACTGCACTGGCACGGAATCTTCCTGCCTTAGACAAACCCTTCTATCTGTTTGTGGATATAGAAAAAGGGGTAGCACATGGAGTGTTAGCCCAGGACTGGGGAGGATCCAGGAAACCAGTGGCCTATTTATCAAAATTACCAGACCCTGTCAGCTGGGGGTGGCCAACCTGCATTCAGGCTGTGGCAGTGACTGCCCTACTCATAGCAGAAAGAAAAAAATTAACCTTTTGGGGGAAAATTGAAAATATATATCCCTAACTCAGTAAGGAGTATCCTGAGCCAAAAGGCTGAGAAATGGCTCACTGATTCCCGAGTGCTAAAGTATGAAGCCATCTTAATAGATAATGGTTTAGAGCTAATTGTGAGTAACCAACTCAACCCTGCCCAGTTTTTGTATGGAGAACCAGATGAGGAACTTATACATAATTGCCTAGAGGTTATAAACTATCAAACTAAAGTAAGAGAGGACCTAACAGATCAACCACTCCAAGGTGGAAAACGATTGTACATCAATGGATCTTCACGGGTAATAAAGGGGCACAGGGTATCGGGGTACGCTATAGTGCATGAAGGGTTGGTGGCCATAGAAAAGAGAAAGTTACCTTCCAACTGGTCAGCCCAAGCATGGGAGCTGTGTGCCCTAAAATGAGCTCTGGAAATATTAGCGCAGAAAAGGGGAACAATAGATACAGACTGAAAATACGCTTTTGGAGTAGTGCATACCTTTGGAAAAAATTGGAAAGAGAGGGAGCTATTCAATTCAAAGGGAAAGGGACTGATTCACAAAAAACTTGTTTTAGAAGAGTTAGAAACCTTATAATTACCAGAGGAAGTAGCAGTAGTATATGTTAAAGGGCATCAAAACAGGGTGACTCAAAAGGCACATGGGAACAATTTAGCCAGTTTAGAAGCTAAAAATGCAACTGAATCAGTGACAGAAAAACTAATAACAGTATTAACACCCATGAGAGAAATGCAAAAAGCCCCTGTATTCGGTGGGACAGAAGAGGAAGAACTCCTTAGAATAGGAGTCAAGAAAGATAACAAAGGGAAGTCAAGAAAGATAACAAAGAAAGATTAGCAGATGAGAGGCAAATGTTGAATAAACCCCTTGCCAGGAAAATGCTGGAAGGCATACATGGAACAACACATTGGGGTACACAAGCGCTAAGTGATCAATTTTTAAGGGATTGTGGATGCATAGGAATTCTCAGAATAGCTAAGCAAGTAACTGAACGGTGTGTGACATGTCAACAACTTAATAAGAAGATCATGAGGAAAACACCCAGAGGAGGGTGAGAACTTGCCTTACAGCCCTACCAAAACATCCAAGTAGACTTTACTGAGCTTCCCCAGGTACAACGGTGGAAGTTTTTGCCAGTGATAGTAGATCACGTGACTCATTGGGTAGAGGTGGTACCCACTGTGAAAGCCAATGCCAATGTTGTGAGTAAAACACTTCTAGAATCAATCATTCCCCGATATGGGATGGCAAACAGGATTGATTCAGACCGGGGAACTCATTTCACATCCAAGATATGAAAATCAAGACCCTTCTGTTGTATTTTGATAAGGTCTTAATAAACCATTTAAATTTTTGAAAGTGAAAATGATTTCTCACATGGAGTTGGGGAATGTGAGGAAAGGTTATTCACACTGGGTCAGCTCCAAGGTACAACTTCTCTGACCTGGCCAGACGTCCTTAGGAGCAGCCCTACAACAATAGCAATCACGGAATGCTGCAATCAGCTCTTCTCTAAAGAGAACAGTAATAAAATATACTCTTTAAAATAGGATTACATATTTCTTAGAAGCTCTTTGAAATATTTCTCCATAAGTGTAAAAGGAAAACTTCCTGATGAACAGGACAAGACCAGGGGGAAATCAAGGCAGAGCCATGGTTAGCCAGGACTTGCCTGATCCTAATGAGCCCCGTGGTGCATTTGGAGCTGAGCCCTTGAACCTCAGGGCCTGAGAGGAGATTGCACAAACATTTCCAGGAGTCAAAGTCAGAGAAAACACCCAAAGTGTCTCAAAGCATGAATGGGTCCTACTGAGGTCCACCCCCAACACAGGCTCCTCATGGACTCCTTGGAGGAGAGAACTGGAGGCCAGGATGGCACAAAAACCTCTCAGAGACTCAGTGTGGAAAGGAAAATCCAAAGTACCTTAAAAACCTTGAGTATCTCAAAGCATTAATGAGCCCCACTGAGTGTCAGTACAAAGCTCTCAAGGGACTCGTTAAAGCAGATAATTGGGGCCATGATTGCACAAACCTCTCACAGAGTCTGTATCAAAAGGGAAACACCAAGTACCTTAAAATAACTGAAGTACCCTGAAGCATTAATGAGCCCCACTGAGTGTTGTTACTGACAAAGCCTCTCCAGGGACTAATTACAGCAGATAATTGGAGGCCATGATTGCACAAACCTCTCAGAGACTCCAAGGCAAAAGCCAAAGCCAAAGTCCTTTGAAAAACCTGCAGTCCCTGCAGGGAGCATGAAGGAGCCCCCAGGGCCATTGCTGAGCAAGGCTCCCCAGGGACTCCTTCCAGCAGATCCTTGAGGCCACTGGGATGTGGGCTAGGGGGGGATGCTGAGGGCAGGACAAGGGGCTGACAGTGCCCAGCCTGGCTGGGGCTGTGCCAGGAGGCCCCAGGGCCTCAGGACAAGGTGTCTCCTCCCAGCCCTTGCTGGCACAGACCCTGCTGTGCCCCAGGGCACCAAGACTTGGCTTCTCTTTGTCCCCACCTGTCAGCACTGCCTGCAGTTCTCTGCTCTGCCTGGGGCCTGGGGACACTTTCTCAGTCGTGTCCCTCAGTGGGACCCATTAAAAGTCCAAGAAACTTTGGAGTTGGATTCTGCCTTGGAGTTCTGCAGAGGTTTCTTCAGCTCCCTCTCAGGGACTGATGTTCAGGGCCTGAGCACAAAGCCCCAGAGGCTCATTAAAGTCCTTGTGCTGTGTCTGTGCTGCTGAGCTGGGCTGGGCTCCTGGCACAGAGGCAGCTCCTGGTAACCAAGCAGAGCTTCAAAAGCACATTTCTCTTGATGAGCAGCTCTTCTGCCAGCCCAGCAGGGCTGGGGCACTGCCTGCAGCCAGCCCGGGCACAGCACAGAGGCACAGAGAGCTTCAATCAGTCAGGGCTGGGAAGGTGCTGAGAAGTGCCTGGGGCACAATCACTGCCAGCCCTTGGCACAGGAACCTCTGGCTGCAGGACAATGCAGCTGCAGCTCCTGGAGCCATCTCCTACAGCTGGAACATCCCAATGCCTACAGACCCTGTGAGTACAACTCTGGGTATTTCTGGTGCAGGGCAGGTGAAATGCTCATGAAGCTCTGACATGCTGAGGGGTTCTGATCAGTCATAGAATATTTCCAAGACAAGGATTTTGATAAAAATGAAGAAATTTCCTCTCATTTTATATTCAGTTTCCTACTATTGGAGAATGGCAGGGAGGGGGGATAAATATTAAAGGTTGATTATGAATTATTAATTATGAATTTTGACAAGTGCCTAAGACATCTGAACTGTTACTTTTAGTGATCAATAGGTTCACAGGAGATCCCTAATGTGCTTTCAGCCACTCTGCCCATGGACAGCACCAGCATCACCTTTGCTGGAGCCATCAGGCTCAGGCTGAGCTGTCCTTTCTCCAAGCTGCAAACAGAACCTGCCCCCAGCCAGTGCCCTGCAAACAGGCAGGGTTCTGTCAGGCCAAGGAGAGTGCACAGAGATTTGGGGTCTGTGAGTGCTGGCAGGGAGAGATCAGGCACAGGGAAACACCTGCAGGAGGAAAATCTCCAGGAAGCAGAGAGAAGATCAGGCAATGAGAGAAAGCAAAACCCAGCAATGCTGTGGCAGGGAGAGTTCAGAGATGCCCACAGGATCCCCTGCAGTGCAGCCCCTCCCTCTGAACAAGCCCCCTCCCTCCTGTGCCCCAGCCAAGCCTCTGCCCTCAGGGCCGGGGCTCCCAGGCGTGCAGCCCCTCCTGTGCAGGCAGAGCTGCAGCAGAGCCGTGGGGCAGCTCTGCAGCCCCGGGCCCAGTTCCCTCTGCAGAGCACAGGGCTGGGAGCAGCTGCCCGGCCCTGGGGGCTCTGGCAGGGGGCACAGCTGGCTCAGGGTGACGCTGTCCCCAGTGCCCGGCTCTGGGCAATGCTGTCAGTGCAGCCAGGGAAGGAGCTGCATCTCCCTCAATCCAATGCCATCATAGGGACACTTGGAAGTCTCCCTGAGATTTCAGCCCAAGCTGGGAGCTTCAATCCAGGGTGCAAACCTGTCCTAGAGCATCTCTGAGTTATAAGATTGATGAGGAAAGGCAGAGGTGTTCTGACACTGAAAAAGCTGCTGGGTTGGTGAAATGAGCAATGTGAGTACTTGGCTACAAATGTGGAGCTGGCCTGTGTTGGATCCATCTGCTCTGAGCATTACCTGGTGACATTTTAGGGGAAGCATGGGAGGGTGATCACTCTCCACCTGCGAAAGGTTAAAGCCCTGAGAAACTCTAAACAGGTCAGAATGACAGACCATCCCCCTCCCTCTCCACTCATCACTTTGCCCCAGAGAGCTCCCTCTGTTCTCTAGGGGCAGCAGAAATGCTGAAGGTTTCTGATATCCAGGAATACCAGGAGAGACATGGGGGAGCTCAAAAAGAAAACTGCAGAACTTTTGAGCAAAAAGGATGTTTCTGTGTGTTACAGTGGAGGGTGTATGGGAAATGTCTTTCATTTTGGTTACAGCTATCTCCTCTAACTCTTCACTGTCCTTTTCTCCATGAACAGGTCCCCATGTGCAGCCCCAGCAAATGTCCAACAGCAGCTCCATCAGGCACTTCCTCCTGCTGGCATTGGCAGACACGCGGCAGCTGCAGCTCCTGCACTTCTGCCTCTTGCTGGGCATCTCCCTGGCTGCCCTCCTGGGCAACGGCCTCATCATCAGCGCCGTAGCCTGCGGCCACCACCTGCACACGCCCATGTTCTTCTTCCTGCTCAACCTGGCCCTCAGCGACCTGGGCTCCATCTGCACCACTGTGCCCAAAGCCATGCACAATTCCCTCTGGGACACCAGGAACATCTCCTACACTGGATGTGCTGCTCAGCTCTTTTTTTTTTATTTCTTCATGTCAGCAGAATATTTCCTCCTGACCATCATGTGCTACGACCGCTACGTGTCCATCTGCAAACCCCTGCACTACGGGACCCTCCTGGGCAGCAGAGCTTGTGCCCACATGGCAGCAGCTGCCTGGGCCAGTGCCTTTCTCAATGCTCTCATGCACACGGCCAATACATTTTCCCTGCCCCTGTGCCATGGCAATGCCCTGGGCCAGTTCTTCTGTGAAATCCCACAGATCCTCAAGCTCTCCTGCTCCAAATCCTACCTCAGGGAACTCAGGGTCATTGCAGTTAGTGTGTGTTTGATATTTGGCTGTTTTGTGTTCATTGTTTTCTCCTATGTGCAGATCTTCAGGGCTGTGCTGAGGATCCCCTCTGAGCAGGGACGGCACAAAGCCTTTTCCACCTGCCTCCCTCACCTGGCTGTGCTCTCCCTGTTTGTCAGCACTGTCATGTTTGCCTACCTGAAGCCCCCCTCCATGTCCTCCCCATCCCTGGATCTGGCCCTGTCAGTTCTGTACTCGGTGGTGCCTCCAGCCCTGAACCCCCTCATCTACAGCCTGAGGAACCAGGAGCTCAAGGCTGCAGTGTGGAGACTGATGACTGGATGCTTTCAGAAACATTAAACTGCTTGCCAGTTTGTGCAAGTTGCTTGTAATAAAAGTCACCTTTGATACGTTTGTTGGTTTGGTTTTGGAGGTTCTTTTATATTGTTTTACTTTTTTAATACTGTCCACAAAGAAATGTCATTTTTTGTGCCGTTTTCTCTCCACATTCCCTGTGGCCACAGACTGTGTCACTGAGGGGTTGCATGCTCAGTGGCTTTAAAGGATCTAAAGGATCTCCCAGCAAAGTTTTGTTCAGAGATGCCCTTTTGTTGCCTTCTCTGGAGCTGCAGCAGCAATGTCTGTGTGCAGAGCTGGGGGCAGATCAGGGCTGGCACAGCCACTGTGCTCCTGCTGGCCACACCATTCCTGATCCAGGCCAGGAGCCATTGGCCTTCTTGGCCACCTGGGCACACTGCTGGCTCATGTCCAGCCTGCTGTCCATCAGTCCCTGCAGGTCCCTTTCTGCCTGGCTGCTCTCCAGCCACTCTGTCCCCAGCCTGTAGTGCTGCAGGGCTTGTTGTGGCCAAAGTGCAGGACCCGGCACTTGGACTTGTTAAACCTCACCTTGTTGGATTTGGGCCCTGGATCCAGCCTGTCCAGGGCCCTGTGCAGAGCCCTCCTACCCTCCAGCAGATCAACACTCACACCCAGCTTGGTGACATGTGCAAAGATGTCCTTGGTTCCATGGGGTCCCTCAGTGTCACAATGGCCTCTTGGTTACACCAGGCCCTGCACTGTCACACTGGTCTTGGTTCCATGAGACCATGCAGAGCAGCAATTGTCTCCTTGGTTCCGTGGGGCTTCACAGTGTCACAATGTTCTCATTGGTGCTGCAGTTTCACAGTGGCCCCTTGGTTCCATGGCGCCCCAGGGTGTCACAACGGCCCCATGGTCATTTGAGGTCCCATGCTGTCACCATGGTCTCTGTGGTTCCACAAGTCCCCTCAGTGTCACAATGGACTCCTTTTTTCCACGAGGCCACACAGTTCCACAATGTTCTTCCAGACTCCTTCAGGCCCCATCATGTCACAGTGGCCCCTTGGTTACACAGGATCCCGCAGTGTCACAATGCTTGGTTGAGGCCAGTGCAGAACGCCGCGGCTGAGCTCCCAACCTTGTTTTGAGGGCAAAATGGTGAAACCCTTGGTTACACAGGATCCCGCAGTGTCACAATGGCCTCTGTGGTTCCACAAGGACCCAGAGTGTCACCGGTGCACTCCCTGGTTCCATTTGGCCCCACAGCACCACCATGGACCCCTGGTTCTGTGGGGCTGCACGGTGTCACCATGGTTCCCTTAGTTCCACAAGGCCCTGCAGTGTCACAATGGCCCCAGAGTGTCCCAATCATCACAGAATGACAGAATCAAATAGGCTGGAAAAGACCTTTGGGATCATCAAGTCCAACCAATGCCCTAATACTGCCTTGTCACCCAGACCATGCCACTGAGTGCCACTGGAGAGGGACAGTGACTCTGCCACCTCCCCCCTGGCCAGCCCATTCCAATGCCCACTCACCCTTTCTGTGAAGAACTTCTTCCTATTGTCCAGCCTGAACCTCCCCTGGTGCAGCTTAAGGCTGTGTCTTCTTGTCCTGCCCTCCAGCAGATCCACACTCACACCCAGCTTGGTGCCATCTGCAATTTGGGAATGGTGGACTGGAGACCAGGTTGGTCAGGCAGGACCTGCCACCCCTCAATCCACGCTGGCTGGCTCTGATCCCTGGGCCATCCTGTGGGTGCCCTGTGGTGGCACTCAAGGTGATCTGTTCCATAACCTTGCCGGGCACCCAGGTCAGGCTGACAGGCCTGGAGTTCCCCAGCTCCTCCTTCCAGCCCTGCTTGGGGATGGGCTCACACTGGCACCTCCAGTGCTCTGGGACCTCCCTGCTGAGCCAGGACTGATGGTAAATGATGGAGAGCAGCTTGGGGAGCTCATCCACCAGCTCCCTCATCCCCCTGGGATGGATCCCATCTGATCCCACACACCTGTGAGCATCTGAGTGGCTCAGCAGGTCACCAACTGCTTCCTCCTGGATTCCAGGGGCTGTTCTGCTCCCTGTGCCCATCTACCAGCTCAGGAGAACACTTGTCCTGAGGACAACCTGTCCTAATATTGAAAATTGAGAAAACAAGATGTTAAGTAGCTTAGCCTTTTCCTTATCTTTAGTTACTATATTCTCCACTGCATCCAATAAAGAGTAGAGGTTCTCATTCTCCCTCCTTTTGCTACTAATTTTTTATAAAACATTTTTTATTTTTTTACAGAAGCTGCCAGATTAAGTTCTAATTGAGCTTTCACCTCTTTCCTTTTCTTTCTGCATAACCTAACAACATCCTTAAACACTTCCTTTTGAGTTGCTGGTTTTTCCTTTTTTCCCTTAAGTTCTTACCAAAGATCCATGGGCAGCCAGGCCAGTCATTTTCCTCCCCAGCTCATCTTTTGCCACACTGGGACAGGCTGCTCCTTCCCCCTTAAGATTACTTTCTTGAAATGTGTCCATCCTTCCTGGACCCCTTTTTTTTAAGGGCTGTTTCCCTTAAAAAAATCAGTACCTGATTTGACACTCCCCAAATCTGCATCCTAAACAGGCCAAAGTCTGCCCTTCCTAATTCCAGTGTAGAAGTTTTGTTGCTGCCCCTCCTTCTTTCACAGAACATTGAAAACTTGATTATTTCATGGTCACTGTGCCCCAGGCAGCCTCCGAGCCCCACATCTGCCCCCAGCCCTTCTCTGTTTGTGAACAGCAGCAGACAGAGCTTTCCTTGGCAGTGGGAGTGTTACCAAAAATTCGGTAAAACAGAAAACTCCTTAACCCCAATGCAGCATTAAGAAGCAGCATTCTTTATTCAGCTGGATGCACGGGGGAGAGCTCCTCCCAAAGCCCTGCATGCTGAGTACAGGAAAGTTTCTGTTTATTTTCTGTATTTTGCACACATATTCATTGATTGTCCTGGACTAAACACACATATGATAATCATTTCCCCAAAATCATTAACACATTTCCCCTCCCCTTTACCCATGTGTTCTTCTGTCCTGGGGGTCTCTCTGGTGGTCCCTGGTGCTCGTGGACCCCAATGTTCCAGTGGAAGCAGGTGGGAGTTGGAGCCAAGGAGCTGAAAGCTGCAGGTGCAGCCTGGGCTGGAGGGAGCTCAGATTTGCACAAGGCTGCTCTGAGTGCCAGGGCTTGGATGGGGGAAATGGTGGGGTGGGGGTAGGGACAGAGTGTCAGCCATGGAGGGTCTTGATTTTCATCTCTATTCAAACTGCATGAGGAGGTACTTGGATTCAGTGTCAATTGGACACTGCATATATCAATAAATTAACAGGAAAACAAAACTAAACAGGACTTAAAAATGTTTTCTTGCTGTCTTTTTAAATATCATGTATTCACTTTGAATACACTACTGAGATCTAATTAACCACAAATGATTTGGAAACTGAAATCAAATTATTCCCAGAGGCTTCGCTTGTTGAGGTGTTCTGAATGTTAATGAGCCCTGGGACACTGAATTCCTGCACTGAAGAGCTGAAGGCTGAACAAGCCTCTGGAGCAGGAAAATTCAGCAGCAGCCTCCAAGGTGCTGAGGATGTCAGCAGCCCCCAGTGAGGCCATCCCTGCCCAGAGACCGTGGGGGAATGGGCAGACAAGGAGAGCGTCCCTGGGGCTGGGGCAGCACAACTCAGAGGCAGCAGCGGCTCCAGCTGGGCAATGGAGTGTGGAATGTGGCTGGGAAAGCCCTGCCTGGGCTGGGCCAAGCAGGACACACAAGCCCTGACTCCCATACCGCCAAACAATTCTCTCAATGAGACATTTTAAAGGAAGTAAATTTGTTTGTGTACTCTGAATTGGATGTACTGGAGAAATACCAACAAGAGATTCTCAGGAGCTCACAACAACCAAACAGCTTTTACTGGAAACTCTAGAAATTCAGAGAATCTTTGGCAAATGGCTTATAATAACAGACAATCACCAGAAAAAACTTCTCAAAGCATTAACTTGGCCCATTCAACTTCACAAACTCTAAGCCCATTCTATTTTATGTTAATCAAAATTTGCAAGGAGACAGAAATAGAAGAAGTAGACAGAGAAAGAGAGAAAGACAAATAAGATACAGAGAAGCACCCCCACCTGGATTCCAGTGTTGTTCAGATGGAAATTCCAAGAGGAGGTAGGGTCAAGATGTGTGCTTGCCTTGTGGTCAGCCTTCAATACCCCTTGGTCTCCCTGGGCCCTTCCCCCAGGTGGGACTTGGGCTCATTTGGTCCCTCAGGAGCTGGGCTGGGGCTGCAGAGGTGGCTGTGGAGCATTGCCTGTGCTGTGCCAGGGACTGGCAGCCACTGCTGGGCTGGGATAGAGGCTCTGGGGGGATTGGGGTTCCTGGGCAGGGCAGTTATTTGGGAATTTAACTACTTGAGCTGGGCTTGTTGTGCGACTTTCAGCAGCCTTGTGTTCCTCACCTTGGGGTGAATTAAACTTGTCAGTGTCGCTGGTAACATTTGCTCCCTTTCCTCCAGTGATTTTAACTAACCTTTCAAGGAAGGACAACAAAATATTTTCTTTTTCACTGGCCACCCACAATGGCCATTTTCCTCATCAGTTCTCCAATAAATTCCCCAGGAGGAAGGAGCGACTGTGTCCAAGTTTCCAAGAGTTATTCCAGAAAGAACCACAACCTCCTCAGAGGAGGGAACCATGCTGTTGTCAAAGGCACTTGGGGTCAGACAACAGTGCCCTGAACTCACTGTGCAAAAATAATGTCACAATCTGGTTGAAAATATTATGATTGAGATTCCTCTGCCCCAACTGAGGTGCTAATGAGACCAAATCCAACGTGGATTTTATTGAACAGTAAATGTGAGGTAGAGAGAGAAATTGAAAGAAAAAGGGAGGAGAGCAAGGGAGTGACAGGGACAGAGACCTCCCCTGGGGCAGGGCAAGTGTGACATTGTCCCCTGTGTGTGTGGCCTTCCCAGGGTGGGGGTTTTACACCTGAGCCAGTTTGGGTAAGGGGGGTGGTGTTCACCCCCTGAGCAGGGATTACCCCACTGTTTCAGGTTGCAATGCAAGATGGAACCAAATGCATGTTTTCAATCCCCATCTTCATCAACTGCTATCAACAGGTGGGGCAGTGTTCTTTATCTCTTCCATGACTCAGCCCTGATAACGCCCTCCAGGGGAGATATCTTCTGGGAATGGGCCATTGAGTGTCACTGCAGGACTGATCAAATTCCATCATCCCATTGTGGGATGCTCCGCCCAGGGGGAGGATCCAAGCATTCCTACCTGGATATAAGCTGAGCCTTGCAACACCAGGAGCAGCTTGCCTGCTGGATTCCCAGAGGACAAGAGCTCCAGAACCACCACTGGACCTTCAGAGGAAGACCAGACCCTTCTACAGGATCACTGCTTTGACAGAATCACGTTCATCACTCCAACAGGACTGCAGCCACCATTTAATGGGACTGCTGCCACCACCCTGACCAACAGGGTGTCAGGTTATATCCTGACTCTGTCAGTTTAAGGCAGTGTTTCTGTATCATTGCCTTGATCTTCATTTTTATATTAAATTGCACTTCTGGCATAGACCCTCCCCCAGGTTTGCCTTGAAACCAGTACAAAGCTCAGTCTGCTCATCCCTTGTTTTCTCCCAAAACAGAATATCTCATTCCTAAAACTTGGCCAGATGGAGGGAGAGACTTTGAGGAAGAGGAAGATGCCCCAGGACACCCAGGCAGGTGAGGAGGAAGTCAGTGCCCCTTTCCCCCTCTCTCCTGCTCCATCTCCCAGCCCAGCACGGCCCCCGGCTGCAGGACAACCCTGCTGCCAACCCCGTCCTGCTGGGGATGCACTGGGGGGATCTCCTTCCCCTTCCCTCTGGCACGGAGGCAAATCCCATCCTCTCCTTGTCCTTCCTCCCCCAGACAGGGAGCTGAGGATGAAGACCAGGGAGGACAAATCCCCACAGCAGAACCTCATGGAGGACGCTGTTTTGAGCAACTCCACAGTGCAGAATTCCAACAGGGAGGAAAATCCCCGGAGATTCCACAGGAGGAGGGGCTGCAAAGCCAGCCCAGGGTGCTCTGAGGAGGAAAGACCCACCCTGAGCCAGGAAGGTGGACAGAGCTTCAGCCAGAGCTCTGAGCTGGTGGTTCATGAGCAGCTTCATGATGGGGAGAAGCCCCACAAGTGCTTGGAGTGCGGGAAGAGCTTCAGGCAGAGCAGCACCCTGATCAGCCACCAGATGATCCACACTGGGGAATGGGCCTATGAGTGTGGGGAGTGTGGGAAGGGCTTCAGCCACAGGTCCCACCTTGTCATCCACCAACGCATCCACACGGGAGAGAGGCCCTACGAGTGTCCCCAGTGTCAGAAAAGGTTTCACACCAGCTCCAATCTCATCCAGCACCAGCGCATTCACACGGATGAGAGGCCCTTCCTCTGCCCCGACTGCGGGAAGGGCTTCAAGTACAACTCTCACCTCGTCACCCACCGGCGCATCCACACTGGGGAGAGGCCCTATGAGTGCCCCACCTGTGGGAAGAGCTTTACCCAGAGCTCTAACTTGACCAGACACCAATGGAATCACCAGTAAGGGAAGCCCTGCAAATGCCCCAACTGCAGGAAGAGCTTTGTGCACCGCTCCAGCTTCATCCCCCATGGGAGGACCCACGTTGGGAAGAGACCTGGTGACCCACATTTCCGGTGATCCATGTTGGGAAGACACTGGGCTGGTTATTCTTTTGTTTTGGCCCTAATTTTCTTTGGATTAATCTTCATCCCTTTAAAACAGAGAAAATTGGAGCAAAAATCAATAAATTCATCAAAGGTATCTAAAGCCTCACTTTTTACTTGTGTTTCAGAGGAATCTGGGATTCAGGGAAATAATTGGGGGAATTTGGGGGTTTTGGGGTTATTTGGTTTAGTTTTCTCCCTTTCTTGGCACTCAAAGAGACAATAGGGTTTGATCTGTCACCTCAATGCCACTGAAAACTACTCAATCCCACCCCAAAATTCCATGATTCCACAACCCCTCGGTGTGGAATAGGGTTGGAAGGGGATTGGGCGAAGTGGGATGCAAATGAGGAGGGGTGAGATGGGCATTGGGTGGGGCAGGATGGGTGGGATGGGGTTTGGGAGGTGTGAAAAGGGGGAAAAACAGCTTGGGAAGGGGGTCATGATGTCCAGGTGGGGTGGGATGGGTTGGGATTGGGACTGGGAGGTGGGTTGGTGTCTGGAATGAGACAGCCAAAGTTTGGGGATGATGAAGGGAGGGGGTGCCCTTTACTGAGTGAGTTTTTGAATAAGCCACATTCCTGAAGAGATTTTGGGGTATCTCACATTTCTGAGGCAGTTTTGGGGCACTCCCCAGCTCTTGGGGGTTTCCTGAGAGCAGCTCCATAGAGCCCCATTGCCAGGGGTGGTTGCCTTGGGCACGAGCTCAGAGCTGTAGCCAGAGTCCGTTGCCTCGGTGCTGGAGAGCAAAGAAATAATGAACGGCCCCAGACATCCCCAGTGTGAGTTTGGGGGCAGGGAGAGTTCTGCATAGGTGGGGTGGTCACTGCCCCACCCCAGCCACTGCAGCCTCTGGTGCAGCCCCAAAGTGGCTGCCGAGCCCCTGGCACCCCGAAAACCCCACCTGGGAGAGGGACCAGAGCAGGTCAGGCTGTGACACGGGTGTGACACTGACACGTCCCACGGCCCCGGAGCTCACAGCAGCTGAGATCCAAGGCTGACTGTGGATCTTTCTCTCTCTTCTCCTGACTTCGCCTTCTCAAAATCTGGATAGCTTGAAGTTGGACAGGTTAGAGTTTGCTCAGTCAGTGCTTTATGAAGTGATTTACTGTAATTCCACGTTGCTTCAGATTTCCCAAGTACCTCGTTCTCTGAAGTTTGCAACTAACAGTTTGTTCTCCACCCTCCTGAGAAGTTTGTTGTTTTCTCCCCTTGGCCATCTGTCCTACAGGCTGTGCCCCCTGTGCGTGCTGCTCCTCTGCCCTGGCCGGCTGCACTCGCTCATCTCGCTGTGCCCAGCATTTCTCACCCAGCGTTTCTGTGCCCTCCCTGGGCTCCCTGCACCCAGCGCTGCCGGCTCCTGGCACACAGAGCCCGGGCAGGAGCCCGCCCTGCCAAGGGGCTCTGGGGCAGGGCGGGGGCTGCGATGGCTTCTGAGCTCAGCAGCTGCTCCTGGCACGGTTCCATGGAGAGCAAGCACAGCAACGCTGCTGAGCATTGTCCCTGCTGAGGGTCACAGCGAACGCATTCCTGAGGATTGCTGAGCATTGTCCTGCTGAGGGTCACACGCTGCCGGGGCACATTCCCTGCCTGCAGGATTGCTGAGCATTGTCCCTGCTGAGGGTCACACGCTGCCGGGGCACATTCCCTGCCTGCAGGATTGCTGAGCATTGTCCCTGCTGAGGGTCACACGCTGCCGGGGCACATTCCCTGCCTGCAGGATTGCTGAGCATTGTCCCTGCTGAGGGTCACACGCTGCCGGGGCACATTCCCTGCCTGCAGGATTGCTGAGCATTGTCCCTGCTGAGGGTCACACGCTGCCGGGGCACATTCCCTGCCTGCAGGATTGCTGAGCATTGTTGCTGAGGAAGACTGCCGGGCACATTCCCTGCCTGCAGGATTGCTGAGCATTGTCCCTGCTGAGGGTCACACGCTGCCGGGGCACATTCCCTGCCTGCAGGATTGCTGAGCATTGTCCCTGCTGAGGGTCACACGCTGCCGGGGCACATTCCCTGCCTGCAGAATTCGTGCCTGACCCAAGCACTGCACTGATGGCTCCAGCGTTGCTTTCCAACAAAAACAGGGGAAGGCAAACTGTGTGCACCTCATGGTATTTTAGAGTCTCTAAAATTCACTAAGTCACTGATCTTAGAGGTGAGATGCATTTGGAATTCATGGCATGGAGAAGTAGTGCAAGATGGATAACGGGAGCATAGAAATAAATAGAGGAAAACATTTCAGATGATTTCTTTCCATTTTCATTTCACTTCTGGAACTCTGGTTCAGTTTTCCAGGAATCTTCTCTAATCTTCTCTTCTAATCCTGTCTGCTCTTATCAATAACATTTCCTGGAGAATGAGGTCGAGCTCCTGTTACAAGATGTGCCACCACCTGCAGCTTCTCTTGGCTTTCCACACTGTGCCTGCAGCAGGACTCTTGCAGCAAAGCAGGACAAAGGTTTGGAGAACTTGACAACTTGTCCTTTCTTTTCCTGGTGGACTGGGGAGTTGTGCCATTGGTGAGGTTTTCATTGTTACTGTTCTAGGCTAAGAAAACAGGAGGTGGTACCAGGAATTGTTAGGGAATACGAGCCTAGCTGAATTCAGAGAAAGAATCTCCAGAGCTTGTAGCCACAAGTGGAGAGTTGTGTGATAATCATTGCAACCTGTCAGTGGACGTCTTGAAAGTGATCTGGAACGTGAAAATTCTCTGACAGAGGGAGTTTGTTTCTGAGTTCAGTGCGGATGATTCCACATCTGGTGCCTTGGTGCATAAATCAAGAGCACAATCAGTTCATGAGAAGCACCAGAACAAGATGGACCTCTCAGCGCAGCCAACTAAAAGAATCTGAAAAGGAGAAATGCAGGTGTTGAAGATTGCATGCAAGATGTTTTCCATTACCATCTGTATGGCTGATTACCTTGTCAAGTGAGCAGTTTGCATTATCTCTCTCTTTGAATGACCACATTCACACCTCCCTCGGGAGGGGACCTCTGCTGATAACAGACTATTGAATATCAGTGCATGACTGATAAGAACTATGACATCCCATTGTGAGATGCTCCGCCCAGAGGGAGGAGCCAAGCACTGCAACCCGATACACTCTGAGATTCTGAAATTGCAACTCAGCTTTTCTCCATGAGATTCCCCAGAGGAACAGCAGCTGCCTTTTCCTCGTGGATCTTCAGAGGAAGACTACATCCTTCTCTACAGAACCTCCTTGCTCCAACAGAACCACACCTGATACTTCAGAGGACTGCAGCCACATTTTCAATCGGACTACCACCAACACCCTGACCAACAGGGTGTCAGGTTGGGTTCTGACTCTGTCAGTGTTGTTCTAGTGGACTGCATTGTTTATTTTATTCTTTGTTTTCTTCCCTATTAAAGAACTGTTATTTCCTGCTCCCATATTTTTGCCTGAGTGCCCCTTAATTTAAAATTATAGCAATTCGGAGGGGTGGGGAGGGTTTACATTCTCCATTTCAGGGGAGGCTCCTGCCTTCCTTAGCAAACTCCTGTCTTTCTAAACCAAGACAGCAGGGAATGACTGGGTGAACCTTGCCTGGAAGAAAGATGATTTTTTTCTAGTAATTCCTAATCCATTCCTTTGGCTTTTGGCTTTCTTTGCAGGGCCATTTACATCCCAGGTTCCCCATGAAGTGAGAAGCCTGAGCTTGTGGAAGTGCCTGAAAGATGCCCTGTTCCTCTGCAGGGACACTGAGGCTGGAACAGGAGCCGGAGCCCTCTCTGGGGCAGCCTCCTCCGAGCTGGAATTTGTGCCGTGCTGGGAGAGGAGCAGGAGGGGGAGAGCGCTGGCGCTGTGTGGCAGGAGCAGGAGGTTTGGGCCGCAGGACATTCCGTCTGCGCCGCTGCCCCGCAATGGGCGGCCGTGCCCGGGGCTCTGGGCCTGGCCCCGCGTGCGCTGAGCTCCCTGGGCTGGGCTCAGGTTCCTGCTGGGCCTGGGCAGAGCCTGGGCTCAAACTGGGGGCAGCAGCACTGCAAAACACCTCTGGGCATCTGTGTTTCCTGCTGCTGCTCGAGAGAAGCAATGGAGGGAGTCAAGAAGATCTGGTTTCTCTTTCTCCTGGTGGATTTTTTAATTTGATTTGAGACTGCAGAGGCAATTTCTGTGATGGCCTCTGTCAGTTGATTTTATTTCAGCAGCAGCAGCAACAGGGCTGTGTTTGAGCACTGCAAATGTGGCCTGTGTGGCTGCTTTAATTCTCCTTGACTTTGTGCTCAGGGACTTGAGAGCATTTCAAGATTTGCTAGTCATGATGCCTGTGACCAAAAGCCTGAGTTCACCTATTGCCAGCCAGGGGCTGTGTACAAATCACCAACAGGACTGGACTGCTGTGGAACATGTCTCGAGCTGTTTATTTTCCAGCATCAGTCTCATTACATGGTTATGAGAATGGGAAGATGCCAGCAGCTTGTGTCCTCGGCAGCAGAAAAAGAACTCAATGTTACAACTTACTTTAAAAGTTTTTTTACCAATCCCACAAAGCAAAAGCACATTGACGGTAGTTCTATCCAACCACTATAAGCTCAGGTACCTTTGGTTAAGACAATGCTTGCTTATTTTGAATACAATACCTGCTTGTAAGCCTTAAAACACAATGCACAGAGCTCAAGCTTAGAACTTCTAATTTCTTGCTAGATATACTTTTCTGCAGCTTAGGGAGTTATTCTACCAAGCGTTAATACAAAAACCATTGTTCTATTTGTCCTTACTTTCTACTTCTAATATAACTTTTCTGCTGACCTATCTTATGGCTACCACTTAGCTTTAATCACAGTTCTGCTGTCTCTGAGGCCTGCCTTTTGCAGCTTTCCCAAAACCCTCTGATTTTAAGGATTCCCACATTCACCATCACGAAAGCACTCTGGGTAGTGCTGATCAAAAAAGGCAATTGCAGTTTTACAGATAAATTTCAAGTGGCAAGAGCAGCCAAGATCTCCAATTCCCAAGGCAAAAGCACTAGTAACCTCCTGCTGTCACCTCAGGATGAGTAATGCTCTTCCTATGCTCAGGCTCCATCATTCACAGCCTAGATGGCGAACAAGATAACCAGAAAATAGGAGGACTCCAAAAAATACTACCCACAACCACTGCATGCCTTACCATTGGCAACCTCGCTCTAATAGGGACACCATTCCTAGCAGGGTTCTACTCAAAAGACCAAATCATCAAATGCCTAAACACATCCTACCTAAATACCTGAGCCCTTCTCCTAACCCTACTAGCCACATCATTCACCGCAGTATACACAATCCGCATGACCGTACTAGTACAAACCGGCTTCATTCGAATTCCGCCCTTAACCCCAATAAATGAAAACAACCCCTCAGTAACCTCTCCAATTACTCACTTTGCACTAGGAAGCATCTCCTAGCAGGATTCCTCATCACTTCATTTATTATCCCCACAAAAACCCCTCCAACAACCATACCATTCTCCATTACAGTGCTGAAAACAGTGCTGGAACCCGATCCTTTCTTCCTCTGAGGGCTGGCTCAGGGCAGCACAGGCGGGCCCTGAGCAGTCAGGGCTGTGTGTGGGTGCTGGTTGCTCTGCTCCAGAACTGAGCTGGAAAAAGCCCTTGGGAGCCGAGGCAGGAGCAGGCGGGAAGGGGCCGGCGCTGCTGCTGCTCCGGGCCGGGAGCCCCGGCTGGGCCGGGCCGGCGCCCCCTGCGCTGCGGCTGCTGCTGCTGCCAGAGCCGGGCGGGACTCGGGCACAGGGAACGGACACGGGGGGACAGCAAAGGCCTGGCGGCTGCAGGGATGGTGGCGCTCGGGCCAGCGCCAGCACAGAGCTTCAGCCTGCAGTTAACCCCGAGGGAAACGCTGGGGAAAGGCTCCATTTCAGCCTTTCTGCACTCGTGGCTGCAAAGGGACTGAAATGAAAGGAGAACAAGCACGGCCTGACCCCTTGTCCTTTGGGAGGAGCCCCGTGCCTGGGGCTGTGAGGGGCTGTGAGGGGCCGTGAGGGGCTGTGAGGGGCGGTGAGGGGCTGTGAGGGGCCGTGATGGGCCGTGATGGGCCATGAGATGCTGTGAGGGGCCATCAGTCATGAGGCGCCATGAAGGGCCTTGAGAGGCCATGAGGGGCAATGGGGAACTTGGAGAGGCCACAGGGGTCTGTGAGGGGCTGTGGGAGCCCAGGCCCCTCATGGAACCAAGGGGACATTGTGATACTGCAAAACCAAGGAGATCATAGTTGACAGTACAGAACCTCATGGAACCAAGGGTCCATTGTGGCCCAGCAAGGCCTTGTGGAACCAAAGAGTCCATGGTGACACTATGGAATCTCATGGTACCACAGGTCCATTGTTACACAGCAGCCACAGCACAGTCGCAGAACCAAGGAGATCATTGTCACACCGCACAACTGTGAAAAACTGTAAGCCTACCAGGGAAAAGGCAGCAACAGTGCCCTGGAAAGATATACAGCAGGTTCTGGGCATTCCTCATAGCTCAGGGTGAGAAAAAAGGCTTCCCTCAAGGTGCTCTGCAGCACTATGTTAATTTGTCCCAGTTCTGTCCTCCCTATTGGCCCATTGGCCTTTTCTACTCCTTTTACTCTTATATGTTCATGTTCTGGCGAGTTCTCCCTTCCCTGTCTCCCCATTGGTGTGTAACCCTGCCCATCCACCCTGGCATTCCCTATTGGTCCCTGCCCTGTGTACTGCACCTGAGCCCACAGACCATTGGATCCCTGGTGCTCTCCTCTGCGCCCCCTTTCCCTCCATTTATACCCTGGACCCTGCTTTGTCTTTGGCCCCTGGACACTTCCAGCATTTCTCTGTGTGTGTGTGTCTGTGTCTGTGTGCTGGTGCTCTCGTGGTTCTTACCCATTGGCACATGACACTCTTGGGGAAGGTTGTGTCCACACCATTTCAGACTGCAACAATAACTCCTTTTTTTCATTTAGGTTGTGGTGTAAATGAACCATTCTGTCAAATCATGATCAGAATTAATCAGAGCTGTATTTATGTAAATTTACCTGGTATTCAGTCTTTAATCCTGTGGGACAAATTGTGTAAAAGTTCAATTCCATCTATCCAATCTTTTACACCTTTGAGAAAGATTGGAGTTGGGATTGGATCCAGCCTCTCCCAGTCTCCTCTCTTAGAAGAAATTTTAGAAGTCTAGGGGCCCTGCAGGGGTTTGAGGATCCATGGTGGTTGCTGGGTGTAATTTCTCCATCTCATGACTCAGCAGGAGTTTCTGCAGTAAAGAAATAAAGTTTTGCCTGAAGCGCCCACTGTACCCATGACAGGAACCCCTGGGAGTGTCTGGGACATCCCGGCTCTTTGGCAGCCTGGGCACTCCTGGGATGTCACCGTGGAGCCCCCGTGAGTGCCTGTGACAGATCGGTGCCTTTGCAGCCCAAGGTGCCCTGGGATGTCACCATGGAATGGCTGTGACTGCCTCTGACCACAGGGCTCTTTACCATCCCAGAAAGCCCTGGGAGGTCTCCATGGAGCCCCTGTCTGTGCCTGTGACATTCCAGCTCTGGAACAGCCTGGAGACTCTTGGAAAGTGCCCATGGAACCCCTCTGAGGGCCTGTGACAAATCTGATCCTTAGCAGGCAACCATCACCAGCCCCTGTTGCTATGGTCCGTTTCCATGGCAACCATAACCAGCTCAGGCCTGCAGCCAGAGCCCGTTGCCATGGCAACCATTGGCAGCCCCATCCCCAGGCTCATGGGATCCCAGAAGCACAGAATTGGCTGAGCTGGGAGGGACCCATCAGGATCCTCCAGTCCAACTGCTGGCCCTGCACAGGACAGCCCAACAATGCCAGCCTGGGCCTGGCAGCGCTGTCCAAACGCTGCTGGAGCTCAGAGAGCCCTGGAGCTGGGAGCCTTCCCTGGGGAGCCTGGGCAGGGCCCCAGCAGCCTCTGGGCAAAAACCTTTTCCTGACATCCAAGCTGAGCCTGCCCCGACTCAGCTGCAGCCGTTCCCTCCACTCCTGTCCCTGGGCACCAGAGGGAAGAGGTTCCCACAGCCCCAGCCAGGGACCCGCTCCCAAGGCTCTTGCCATGGCCACCAGGGCTGGCACCAGCTGGGATGCTCGGTTTCCATGGGCCGGGCTTCAGGAATGGGATTCCCCAATTTCCTGCTCCTGCTAAAACCACGCTGCCCTCGCTGCCCTCCCGCCTCCCATGGAAAGCACAAAAGGCAAAGATCCCGGGCTGGGATAAGAACAATTTATTGGGAACAGCAACGAGATAAGGAACAAATGAAACAGAAACAATATTGATAAGAGAAGGGATAAATAAAACTGTTTACAGTGAAAACTAAAACACAACTCACTGGGTCTTCTTGGCCACATATTTCCCCTGCCTGGAAAGGACACCCTTCTCGTCAGGGGGGGAAAGAGAGATAGAGTCCCTTTCCTGCCCTGGCAATGACCTGAAGTGGGAGTGAAGGTAATGACAGGGCCATGGCCAGACCCTCATGTTCTTCCGTCCCACATCAGGTCATTGGCAGTGGCAGGAAAAGAGACAGGTGCCTTACCAGCATGGATCTCAGGGAAAATGGATCCCCAGGGCTCTTCCCAACATGGGTTTTCCAATGAGGGATGAAGTTGGAGCAGTGCACGAAGCTCTTCCTGCAGTCGGGGCTCTCACAGGGCTTCCCTTACCGGTGCCTCCTTTGGTGCCTGGTCAAGTGGGAGCTGCTGGTGAAGCTCTTCCCACAGTGGGGACACTCGTAGGGCCTCTCCCCAGTGTGGATGCGCCGGTGGGTGATGAGGTTGGATTTGTGCTTGAAGCCAATCCCGCAGTCGGGGCAGCAGAAGGGCCTCTCCTCGGTGTGAATTCGTTTATGTACAAGAAGATGGGAGCTGGTGTGAAACCTCTTCTGACACTTGGGACACTCATAGGGCCTCTCCCCAGTGTGGAACCTCTGGTGGACAACCAGGTCGGATCTGTGGCTGAAGCTCATCCCACATTCCCAGCACTCGTAGGGCCGTTCCCCAGTGTGAATCCTCTGGTGGCAGATGAGGTTGAATCTCTTCCTGAAGCTCTTCCCACACTCCAAGCACTCATGGGGCCTCTCGCTGTCATGAAGCTGCTCATGGACCACCAGCCCTGAGCTCTGGCTGAAGCTCTGTCCACCTTCCTGGCTCAGGGTGGGTCTTTCCTCCTCAGAGCACCCTGGGCTGGGTTTGGAGCCCCTCCTCCTGCAGGATCTCTGGGGATTTTCCTCCCCATTGGATTCCTGTGCCGTGGAATCACTCAAAATGTCCTCTGCCACGAGGTTCTGCCCGGGGGATTTGTCCTCCCTGGTCTCCACCCTCAGGTCCTTGTCTGGGGGAGGAAGGACAAGGAGAGGATGGGATTTGCCTCCGTGCCACAGGGAATGGGAAGGAGATCCCCCCAGTGCATCCCCAGCAGGACGGGGTTGGCAGCAGGGTTGTCCTGCAGCCGGGGGCCGTGCTGGGCTGGGAGATGGAGCAGGAGAGAGGGGGAAAGGGGCACTGACTTCCTCCTCACCTGCCTGAGTGTCCCGGGGCTCCTTCCTCTTCCTCGCAGCCTCCTCCTCCATTCAGCCAAGGTTTGGGGATGGGAAATCCTGGTTTGGGGTAAAACAAGGTGTGAATGCCTTGGGTTGGGGATTCCTCTCACCCAAGTCCATCTCTAGAAGTCATCTGGTGTCCATAAAAACCTCCAAAAATCAAGAGTGAATAAAAAAAGCCACCAGGAGTGTCCCATTTCCAGTCTCATCCCTCTGGGGTTCTGGTGGTCCCCTATCTCAGGGCTGCTTGGGATCCCATGACTCCTGGGATTCCCCCTCTCCAGGGTCCTGCTTAGGGATACTGGGGGGTTTCAGGATCCCCCTCTCCAGCCTCCCTTCAATCCAGCCACTTGGGGCTCCCCCCTCTTCCCACCACCCTGTCCTGGTTTAGGGCAAATTTGGGAGGTTTTCTCTAAAAAGCAAATTCAAGCAGCCTCTACCACCAACCAGATCAGAAAAATATTTCCTTGGAGAAAAGGGGAAAACTGTTTATTTAACAGGCAAAGCATTCACCATCACAACAAATGAACAATACTAAACAATAAAACCTCTTGCCACTCCAAAAGAGATGACAAACTCAGAAAGTCCCTCTGTGGGCTGTAGCTTGGCTCACTCAGTCTCTTATCAGTCTCTTATCAGTCTCTTATCAGTTCCTCTGGGGCTGGAAATGCCACGGCCCAGGCTCGGCCCAGTGGGCCACAGGTGGGAGCTGCCGGTGGTGTTCTGGGTGTTCAGTGCAGAGCAGGTTTAAACAGCACCAAAGAAAAAGAAAAACAACAGCTGGGGGAACTTCTCTGCCTCAGCAAGCTAAAAACTAATTAAAAGCAAAGGAGAGCTCTGTCCTGCTGTCTGTCTGTCCGCAGACAATTGATACCTTAGGTTTTAAGTTTTTCTGTTCTGTTTTGATGTGCAGCTTTTAGCTTTATATTAAGTGTTACTGGGATCTTTTCACAGAGTGGTGAAGACAAAACAATCCTGGAGACTCAAGGACTATCTCATCAAACTTCAAGCCCAAAGCATAAACAATGTGAAAAGAGGAGGGCGTGCAAGCAAGCAAGCAAAATGAAACTTCATAGTTTGAAGCTATTAATTGAACAGTTATGTGCAAATGGACTAAAACTTATAAAAACGTGAGATCTCATGACCGAGCCCTCTTTTGCTGCCATCTTGGAGCCATCTGGGCAGAGCCATAACTGTGGCTCCTGGGCTGCCTGAGTGTGGCCTTTGAAGGCACTTCAATAAAAATCCACTTTATTCCTCTTAGCTCCGTGTGGTCTCATTCCGAGCTCCTTAAGGCATCCCAACAGTCCAGGAGCCGGAATGTGGAGGAGTGAGTGCAGAGTATGGAAACAAACTGCAGCTTCTTCCTCCTCTTGGCTCTCAGAACCGGCCTTAAAGGTGCAGAACTCATTTCTGGGCTAAACGGACCGATGGGGTACCAGCATCACGAAGTCACCCCAGGACACGGCCCTGTCAGGATCAGGGGGTCCCGTCCCCGCCTCATCTCCGGGCTGCCGGGGGTCCCCCAGCTCCGCTATCGCCCCTTCCCCTCTCCCCGGCCCGGGGGTCCCCCGTTCCACAGCCCCGGCTCTCACGGGGATCCCCAAAACCAATGTCCCGCCCCGTCGGTACCGGGCCATCCCCACGTGGAGCCCCCGGGACCCTCCCGAGGGGCGATCGTGGCTCCTCTCCCCCCGAAAAAGCTCCTCTGAGGGAGCCCGGAGATATCTGGGGCTCGAGTCCAGGATCTGCCGGCTCCGAACACTCTCCAAAAAAATCCTCCCGGTAAGCCCTGGCTGGAGTTATTGGGGAATTTAGCTACTGGAGCTGGGCTTCTTGTAGGACTTTCAGCAGCCTTGTGTTCCTCACCTTGGAGTGAATGGACCTTGTCAGTCTCGCTGGTAACATTTGCTCCCTCTCCTCCTGTGATTTTAATAAACTTTTCAAGGAAGGACAACAAAATATTTTGTTTTTCAGTGGCCACCCACAAGAGCCATTTTCCTCATCAGTTCTCCAATAAATTCCCGAGGAGGAAGGAGGGACTGTATCCAAGTTTCCAAGAGTTCTTCCAGAGAGAACCACAACCTCCTCAGAGGGAACCATGATGTTGCCAAAAGCACAGTGCCCTGAACTCACTGTGCAAAAATAATTTCACAGTCTGGTTAAGAAAATTATTAGAGAGATGCCTCTGCCCCAGTTAAAGTACTAACGAGACCAAATCCAAGCTGGATTTTATTGAACAGTAAATGTGAGGTAGAGAGAGAGAGGGAAAGAAAGAGAAAAGGGAGGAGAGCAAGGCAGTGACAGGGACAGAGACCTCCCCTGGGGCAGGGCAAGTGTGACATTGTCCCCTGTGTGTGTGGCCTTCCCAGGGTGGGGGTTTTACACCTGAGCCAGTTTGGGTAAGGGGGGTGGTGTTCACCCCCTGAGCAGGGATTACCCCACTGTTTCAGGTTGCAATGTAAAATGTAACCAAATGCATGTTTTCAATCCCCATCTTCATCAACTGCTATCAACAGGTGGGGCAGTGTTCTTTATCTCTTCCATGACTCAGCCCTGATAACGCCCTCCAGGGGAGATATCTTCTGGGAATGGGCCATTGAGTGTCACTGCAGGACTGATCAAATTCCATCATCCCATTGTGGGATGCTCCGCCCAGGGGGAGGATCCAAGCATTCCTACCTGGATATAAGCTGAGCCTTGCAACACCAGGAGCAGCTTGCCTGCTGGATTCCCAGAGGACAAGAGCTCCAGAACCACCACTGGACCTTCAGAGGAAGACCAGACCCTTCTACAGGATCACTGCTTTGACAGAATCACGTTCATCACTCCAACAGGACTGCAGCCACCATTTAATGGGACTGCTGCCAGCACCCTGACCAACAGGGTGTCAGGTTATATCCTGACTCTGTCAGTTTAAGGCAGTGTTTCTGTATCATTGCCTTGATCTTCATTTTCTTATTAAATTGTAATTCTGGCTTAGACTCTCCCCCAGGTTTCCCTTCAAACCAGTACAAAATTTAGTGTGCTCATCCCTTGTTTTCTTCCCAAAACAGGATTTCCCATCCCCAAAACTTGGCTGGATGGAAGAGGTTGCTGCAAGAAAGAAGAAGATGCCCCAGGAGCCCCAGGCAGGTGAGGAGGAAGTCAGTGCCCCTTTCCCCCTCTCTCCTGCTCCATCTCCCAGCCCAGCACGGCCCCCGGCTGCAGGACAACCCTGCTGCCAACCCCGTCCTGCTGGGGATGCACTGGGGGGATCTCCTTCCCCTTCCCGCTGGCACCGAGGCAAATCCCATCATGTCCTTGCCCCTCCTCCCCCAGACAAGGAGCTGAGGATGGAGACCAGGGAGGACAAATCCCCATGGCAGAACCTCGTGGACGAGGCCGTTTTGAGAGGCTCCATGGCACCGGAATCCAACAGGGAGGAAAATCTCCAGAGATCCCATCGGACGAGGGGCTCCAAACCAAGCCCAGGGTGCTCTGAGGAGGAAAGACCCAACCTGAGCCAGGAAGGTGGACAGAGCTTCAGCCAGAGCTCAGAGCTGATGGCCCAGGAGCAGCTTCATGATGGGGAGAATCCCTACAAGTGCTTGGAGTGTGGGAAGAGCTTCAGGCAGAGCAGCACCCTGATCCGCCACCAGATGATCCACACCGGGGAATGGCCCTACGAGTGTGGGGAGTGTGGGAAGGGCTTCAGCTACAGATCCACCCTTGTCACCCACCAACGCATCCACACTGGGGAGAGGCCCTACGAGTGTCCCCAGTGCCAGAAGACGTTTCGGATCCGCTCCGATCTCCTCAGGCACCAGCGGATTCACACCAAAGAGAGGCCCTTCCACTGCCCTGAGTGCGGGAAGGGCTTCAACCGCAAATCCACCCTCATCACCCACCAGCGCATTCACACTGGGGAGAGGCCCTACGAGTGCCCCACATGTGGAAAGAGGTTTCAGACCAGCTCAAATCTCCGTATGCATGAGCGCATTCACACGGATGAGAGGCCCTTCCGCTGCCCTGACTGCGGGAAAGGATTCAAGCACAACTCCCACCTCATCAGGCACCAGCACATCCACACTGGGGAGAGGCCCTATGAGTGCCCCACATGTGGGAGGAGTTTCACCCAGAGCTCTGACTTGACCAGACACCAACAGAGCCACCAGTAAGGGAAGTCCTACCAGTGCCCCAGCTGCAGAAGAGCTTCATGCCCAGCTCCAGCTTCATCCCCCATTGGGGAACCCACGTTGGGAAGAGCCCTGGTGATCCATGTTCCCTGTGATCCATGCTGGGAAGACACCTGTCCCTTTTCCTCCCCCTGCCAATGACCTGATGTGGGATGGAAGAACATGAGGGTCTGGCCATGGCCGTGTCATTACATTCACTCCCACCTCAGGTCATTGCAAGGGGCAGGAAAGGGACTCTCTCTCTCTCCCCTGAGGAGAAGGTTGTCTTTTCCAGGCAGGGGGAAATTGTGTCTGGGAAGAGCCAGTGAGTTGTGTTGTAATTTTCCCTAAAAAATGTTTTTCTTATCCCTTCTGTTAACAATATTGTTCCTGTTCCTGTTTGTTCTTTATCATGTTGCAGTTCCCAATAAATTGTTCTTATCCCAGCCCGGAATCTTTGCCTTTTGTGCTTTCCATGGGAGGCGGGAGGGCAGCGAGGGCAGCGCGGTTTTAGCGGGAGCAGGAAATTGGGGAATCCCATTCCTGAAGCCCGGCCCGTGGAAACCGAGCATCCCAGCTGGTGCCAGCCCTGGTGGCCATGGCAACAGCCTTGGGAGCGGGTCCCTGGCTGGGGCTGTGGGAACCTCTTCCCTCTGGTGCCCAGGGACAGGAGTGGAGGGAACGGCTGCAGCTGAGTCGGGGCAGGCTCAGCTTGGATGTCAGGAAAAGGTTTTTGCCCAGAGGCTGCTGGGGCCCTGCCCAGGCTCCCCAGGGAAGGCTCCCAGCTCCAGGGCTCTCTGAGCTCCAGCAGCGTTTGGACAGCGCTGCCAGGCCCAGGCTGGCATTGTTGGGCTGTCCTGTGCAGGGCCAGCAGTTGGACTGGAGGATCCTGATGGGTCCCTCCCAGCTCAGCCAATTCTGTGCTTCTGGGATCCCATGAGCCTGGGGATGGGGCTGCCAATGGTTGCCATGGCAACAGGCTCTGGCTGCAGGCCTGAGCTGGTGTCCATGGCAACCACCCCTGGCATGGGGTCTCCATGGAGCTGCCAAGGGACTGAGCATAGCAACAGGGGGCTGGTGATGGTTGCCATGGAAACTGACCATAGCAACAGGGGCTGGTGATGGTTGCCATGGAAACTGACCATAGCAACAGGGTGGTGATGGTTGCATAAAGACATAGAAAGGGTGGTGACTTTGCATGAAACTGACCATAGCAACAGGGGGCTGGTGATGGTTGCCATGGAAACTGTCCTTAGAAACAGGGGTCTGGGGATGGTTGCCATGGAAACTGACCATAGCAACAGGGGGCTGGTGATGGTTGCCTGCTAAGGATCACATTCGTCACAGGCCCTCAGAGGGGTTCCATGGGGACTTTCCAAGAGTCTCCAGGCTGTTCCAGAGCTGGAATGTCACAGGCACAGACAGGGGCTCCATGGAGACCTCCCAGGGCTTTCTGGGCATGGTAAAGAGCCCTGTGGTCAGAGGCAGTCACAGCCATTCCATGGTGACATCCCAGGGCACCTTGGGCTGCAAAGGCACCGATCTGTCACAGGCACTCACGGGGGCTCCACGGTGACATCCCAGGAGTGCCCAGGCTGCCAAAGAGCCGGGATGTCCCAGACACTCACAGGGGTTCCTGTCATGGGCACAGTGGGAGCTTCAGGCAAAAGCTTTATTTCTTTATTGGAGAAACACCTGCTGAGTCATGAGGTGGAGAAATTAAACCCAGCAGCCACCATGGATCCTCAAACCCCTGCGGGACCCCTAGACTTCTAAAATTCCTTCTAAGAGAGGAAGGTGTGGGCAGCACAATCCAATCCCAGCCCCAGATTTTGTCAAAGGTGTAAAAGATTGGACAGGTGGAATTGAACCTTAATGCAAGTTGTCCCATAGGGTTAATGATGGAATACCGGATAAATTTATATAAATACAGCTCTGATTGATTCTGATCATGATTAGACTGAAAGTTCTTAACTAGAGTTATTTACTCCACAGTACAGGAGCTATAACAATTATTAGAATATAGTGCTCTAGGCAGCAATTTTGAAGTCAGCAGGGCCTTGCTGGAGTTGCTGGAGCCCATTGCAGGCAGAGCCTCCTGCTCCAGCAGGAACTGCCTTTCCTGTGCCATCAGCAGGGCAGGTCCCGCTGCAGGAACAGCCCCAGGCCAGCCCCAGCACAGGGAAGGCCTCGGGCACAAGGGCAGAGTGCCGTGCTGGGAGCTGTGCCAGGGACAGCCTGAGGCACCAAAGGCACCTTGGCAGCAGCAGCTGCTTGCAGGCCATGGCCAGAAGCCTCCCTTGGCAGCCCGGCCTGGTGGCCACCACTGCAGAGCTGCTGCCTCAGGGCTCATTCCTGGCTGGGCTCTGAAAAGCCACTGCTGCTCCAGGAGCCTGACTGGGAAGCCATTGGCCCCAGCACCTCGGGGACAAGATATTAATGACAAAACTCTTCATGCCAGCAGAGCCAAGGCAGGGGCAGAGGAAAGGGCAGAGCCAGGCCCAGGGGACAGGGCTGCCATGGTGATGGCTGTGAGGTCACTGCCCCTGCAGCAGCCTGGCTGCCCTCAGCAGACATTCTGGCCAGAAGCGTTGTGAGGGCACCCAGCACATCAGAGAACCCACACGACAGGAATTCTGTCACTGGGGATGAGAGGGTTTCACTGGGTCAGGCTGCACAAAGCTCCTGATCTTGGACAATTCCTGGGATGGGGCATCCACTTCTCTGGAAAAACAGCTGCAGTTCCATGCCACTTTTACAATTGTAAAATATTTCCTCTTTCTAAGAAATGTAAATCTGCCCTCATTCACTTTAAAGATATTGATCCTTGTTCTGCCACAGCACGATTTGGGAGAAAAGAACTTTGACCAAATTTCTTTCATTTTCAAAGACCTTGGAGAGGACACAAAATCTCCCAAGATGGGGTTTGGAGGCCTCATCACAAAACCAGCAGGGAGAGTCTGCAGGCTCTGGGCTCAGTGGTGTGGAGACTGAGGACAGAACAGGAATAGCCTGGGAGGGATGGAAGGGTGGTGTCAGAGAGGCTGGAGCTTTTCTTCCTAGTGGGAATGAGCCTGAAGAAGACATAATAGCACCAAGGGCAGCTGGGGAGGCCCAGAGTGGACACCAGGAGAAAGGAATTTCCCTGCCAGGGCAGGGCTGTGGTGCAGCACGTCCCCCAGCAGGAGCCTGGAGCAGCCCAAGGCTTTGTGTGGGCAGGCAGAGGCAGGCAGGAGGCAGAGCTGTCAGCAAAGGAAGGGGCCAGCCAGGTGGGGCAGCCGGGGGATGCCGACAGCCTGCAGGGACAGAGGCGCAGGTTTGCTCAGCACCAGAGACACCTTTCCCTTGCTTGTCCCCACCTGTCATCACTGCCACCAGTGTTCTGCTCTACCTGGAACCTGGGGACACTTTCACATGTCCTGTGTCCTGACAGGGTCCATTAAAACTATAAAAGAAACTTCCTGTTTCAATCTCTCCTTTTGAGTTCCTTGAGAAGTTCTTTGAGCACACTCTGAGGGACTGAGTCTGATGCAAAGAGCACCAAAGCCCCAGAGGGTCATTAAAGTCCTGGTGCTGTGTCTGTGCTGCTGAGCTGGGCCGGGCTCCTGGCCCAGAGGCAGCTCCTGGCAAGGGCAGCGCTGCAGAGAGACAGCTCTGGCCAGGAGCAGCTCCTGTGCACAGCCCAGCAGGGCTGGGGCACTGCCAGGGCCCCTCAGGGACACCAGCAGGGCACAGACAGAGCTCACAGGGGCTCAGCACTGCCAGGGGCTGTGGCATGTCCCAGAGGGGGCTGTGTCACAGCAGCACCTCTGTGGCTGTGTCATAGAGGCACAGAGCAGCTGTGATGTCAGCAAGGGGCTGTGTGACAGCACAGAGTGGGCTGTGTGAGGTCACAGGTTGGGCTGTGACATCACAGAGTTTGTTGTGTGAGGTCACTGAGCAGCTACAGCATCATAGAGGGGATTCTGTGACATCACAGAGCAGGCTGTGACATCATGGCATGGCTGTATGACATCATGGAGCAGGCTGTGAGGTCAAAGTGTGTGCTGTGACATTACAGAGTGGCAGTATGACATCACAGAGAGGGTTTCTGACATCACTGATGTGGTTGTGACATCACACAGCTGGCTGTGACATCATAGTGTAAGGCCATAGAGCAGACTCTGCCATCACAAAGGGTGGCTCTGCGACATCAGAGAGTGGGTTGTGACATTACTGGATGGCTGTGTATGTAACATTATAGAGCATGATGTGACATCAGAGAAAAAACTGTGAAATCATAGGGTGACTTTGTGACATCACAGAGGCTTCTGTGACATCAAACAGCAGCTGTATCACATCATAGTGTGACATCTCAGTGCGGCTTTGTGACATCACAGGGGGCATGTGTGACATCACAGGGGCTGTGTGACATCACAGGGGCTGTGTGACATCACAGGGGCTGTGTGACATCACAGGGGCTGTGTGACACAGGGGCTGTGTGAGGTCACTGGGGAGGTCACTCTGCCCCGCCCCCCTCACAGTTCCCCCCAGAGCAGTCCAACCCTGCTCGTGCACAGCGGGGTCCCCTGTCCCCCCGGGTCCCCCCGCCCCCGGCCCCGCAGCCTCCCCCAGAGGATGTTCCACGAGATCGACCCCAGAGCCTGACACGGGGACGGGGGGCCGGGGCCCTGGGGGTGGCACAGGGGGACAGGGACCCCCCGGCAGCGTCCCCGTGTCCCCCAGGGCCAGAGCCTGGGCCAGGGCTCCTTCACCCTGTTACCAACGAGGCCTTGAGAGCGCTGAAAAAATCCCCAGCAAGGGAGCAGCAAAAACCAGATTGAATATTAAGGGACAGCAGCACAAAGTTCCTTGGCAAGAGTCACTCTGCTCCTGACTGGACACTTCAGGCACACCAAGGAAACAAAGCAACAACAAAACAAAACCAAATTCAGGCAATCAAAACTGAAATGAGCTGAGAACTGTCCCTTGTGTGTGTGTGTGTGACAAAAACACAGTGAGGGCAAGGATAAAAGGAATATGACCCAAAAGCTTAACAGAGTTCAAACTTAACAGGACAACTTAACCTTAACTGATACCGCAACTTCACAATTTAGCAAAAGAATAGCACTTAAAACTATTTAATTTAATTGAAAATCTATGACTTAGTAATTTAATGGAGGAATAAAATTTAACAATATAACTTAGCTAATAACTTAAACTTAACAACTTGGCAAAAGAACAACTCTCAGCAGCATTTAATTTTACTTAGACCTTGTGATTTAACCTCACTTACAGGCCTGACTGACTCAGCTATCCAAGGCACTCAAACCCCTCAGAGAGCAGCATTTCTGCCACATTTCCCCAGCACAGGCACTCCTGTGTGCACACAGACACACAGAGTCAGTGCAAGGCACCTGTGAGAAATTCCCCTGAGGGCAGGAAATGCTCCCTGTGGATCCTTTGGCATCTCCCCAGCGGGTGAAGGGCTGAGCCTGGAGGAGTGGGGGGACCGGCCCAGGCTCCGTCGTTGTTGGGGATCCCCGAGTGCAGCAAACGGGAGAGTTCCCGGCTGGGAGAGGCCCCACTCAGAGGGAGTGGCTGGCCCAGGAGAGCTCCAAGGGCTCCTTTTGGAGCGCTGTTTGCAGGGCCCCAAGAGAGGGGCTTCAGTCCCAGCAATGGTTCATCCTGGCCGCACTTGGCACCAACAGCTTTCTTTGGCAGTGTGAGAACAGGGATGTTGTGCCACTGAGGGAACAAAACCAGTTCCCAGGGCTGCTCCTACAGAAAGCAGGAGCTGGTTGGGCAGCAGCAGTGCCTGGAGCAGACAGTGTTTGTGATGAGCTGCAGAGGAGCTGAGCCCAGGGGCTGTCTGGCCAAGGCCGAGCCCCAAGGAGCATTTCTCAGCTGGCAGGGCGGCCTGAGAAGGGGAGGGGGGATAATTCACCCCCTCAGTGAGCTCCCAGTTGCTCCCAGTATTTCCACATCCGTGCTCCAAGTGCTGCTCCCAGCCCTGATCCGTGGGGATGGAATGTCCCGCTCCCTTGCCAGGGCAGGGTCACACCTGAGCCAGGTGTGCAGGGCAGGACCTTGCCCTGACCCCAAGCTCTGTCCCAGCTGCAGGATCTGCTTCCCATCGGACTCTTCCTCCTGCGACCCCGAGCCCAGCTTGGTGCTACACAAAGGGGCTGGGCTGGGGTCATCCCCCGGCAGGGGCTGCTCACCCCCTCTGCCCCCTCCCCAAATTCCTTCTGGGGGAGCAGGAGCTGGGGCAGGAGCCCTGAGGGGAGGACAAGGGGGTGACACCGGCATGGGGGGGGTCACACACAGCCCCTAGGGATCCCCCCTCACTCCCACGGTGCCAGGAAGACAAACCCCTACATGAAGCCCCTGTCCCCCAGCAACACCTTGTGGGCAGGGTCTGGTGGCAGCTCTGGGGTCTGGGGGGTCACAACTGCCCTAAAACTCCCTCCCAGCCCCACAGCCACTCCAGCTCCATCAAACCACCCCACAGATCCTGACCACCCACCCCTCCAAACCACTCCATGCAATAGAAATGGCCTCGAGATCCATTGAAAGGCTCCTGGCAATCCCAGAGGTTCCTTCCCTGGGCTCCCCAGGTGGGGTCAGAGGGGCTCCAGGGGTGCCACCTGTGTGGGGTCCCCGTTTCAGGGCCCAGGGTACCCATGGGTGAAAAACACCAATCACTTGTTTTTAAAATTTTAAAAGTTTAATAGTAATAACAAGGTTATAAAAATAGCAATATAATTAGAGTAATAATAATTTGGACAATTAGGATTTAGGACAATATGAGACAACAGAAACAAAGAGTTACAGATGCCCAGGTACCTTTTTCTGGGCAGCATAAGCCCAAAAAAGGACACACGTTAACAGAGGATTAACCCTTAAAAACAATAACCTGTTGCATATTCATGCACCTCACACATGATGCCTAAATTCCATTCAAACACAGGATTCTGTCTGGTCAGTGTCAGCTTCTTTCTCTGAATCCTGACAGTGTCTTCAAGCCTGAGTGAGGCAGGAAGAAGTTCATTTCTTCTGATAAGACAGCAATAAATTCTCTTTCTCTGAAAGATTTAGGTGTCCTGTGGCTGCTGTCTGGTGTGAGTACCTCATTCCTTTTTTTAAAAAATATCTCACATACAGTTTCTATTTTAACATTATGTTATAACCGAAACCATATTTAACACAGTACTTAAAAAATTAATACAACATAACTTTCTAACAGAACACATATAATATTCATTTTAATATTTGCAAAGAGCCAATCATAAAATACGCATTTTTCACACCATGAGTCTCCCTTGTCTGTGAGAAATGAAATCTTAAAATGGAGCTCCCGTTCAGAGTAACAGTTGGTAGTTGACGTTAATAAAGTTAGTAAGAGCTCAATTCCAAGTGTTAGTCTGTTGTCAAGCATTAAGAGTTAGAGTTCCAAGACGTGTTTTAGCTGCAGTTGTTAAAAGTTACTATTTTACCTTTGTATTGACCTTTATATTTGTATCCTTCCCCGTCACACCCTGTATTTGTACCCCTTTGCCTTTATATTTGTATCTTTCCCCCTCCAGCACGCTTTGTAGTTGTACCTTTTCCGTTTTACCCCGGATATGTATCCCTTCCCGTCGGGAGTCACTGCAGCTGCTCCCCTGCTCCCAGGGGGACTTGCACCTGGGCTGAATGTAAATGAGGGGCTGCAAGGACAATCGAAACCCCCTCAAAACCACAAATCAGCATGAACTCAGATTCTGACCCACCGGAACCGCGCAGGGTCACCCTCTTCTAGCCAGGGCTGGATTCTGTCTTGTTGCCGTAACTTTAATAGCACCCAGCTTAGAGGATACCCCTAAACAAGAGCCAAAAAAGCAGCCTTCCTAGGGACTCTTGTGAGGACGGTAGCCCCAGCTCTGCCAGGAGGCAAAGCTGCACTGCACTCCTTCTCCTCAGCGTCCTTCCTGCGAGAGCAGTGGCGGTGTGCGCGCAACCCCTCGAGTTCCCCACCCAGAGCTGTTTTTTAAAAAAGGCCATTTTAAAGGAGCTGGTCACTTGGCCCTGTTTATAACATTGTCCATGGTCCCACCATCTCCAGGCTGCTGGGGTTCCCCCTATCCGGGCTCCCCATTCCAGGCTCCCAGGGCTCCCCCTTATCGGGGTGTCCGACCCCGCAGGCTGCAGAGGCTCCCCCAGCTCCGGTGCCGCCCTCTCCGCTCTCCCAGCCCCCAGCCCGCCGGTCCCGGGCGATCCCCCCGTGGCTCCGGGCTGAGGATGCAGCGCCTGCCCCGGGCAGCCCAACGCCCCCAGGGAGGGCCCCACGCACCCCGGCCCAGCGCCGGGGCTCTGCCGGCACCAGCACCGGGACCCCCAAAATTCTGCCGGGCTGGAGCTGCCGAGGGGCGCCTGGCCCTTGGCCCTGGTATAGATACATATTGCAATATTGGCTTTGTGCAAATATTAACATGGATTTTATATGGGTGGTGTTAAAATAACTTTGTTATAAAGATACAGTTTTTATTTCTGTCGTTAATTATAAGCTTAGACATAATAGTGAAATAGCTGATATAAGTATCCTTGTGTTAAAATGCCTGCTTGGCTGGGATAACATCCAATGAACATGGGATGAAGACACCTGGTACAGATGTGCCAGCCATCAGCACTCACCATCTGAAGGCAGTGTGGGCTGCGGCCAAAACTGACGGTTATGATAAAAAAGGACTAAAACCACAACCAAGGCACGCGCATGCTCTAAAAAGGTGGAACCAAGGAGGAGCCATGCTAAACAGTTCTTGGAATATGGAAACCAGTTTGGGAAAAAAGTTTACTATGCATAAGTGTCACAGACATCTTTTATGAAAAATCCTTTCTTTAGGATTTTCCTCTTGAGAAGCTGAGAGGCCTCAGGAACAAAATGTAAACATTGATTATCTGCTGCTGTGGAATGCAACAGGTGGATCTGTGATTGGTCTCATGTGGTTGTTTCTAATTAATGGCCAATTACAGTCAGCTGCCTCAGACTCTCTGTCCGAGCCACAAGCCTTTGTTATCATTCCGTTTTTTGCTATTCTTAGCTAGCCTTCTGATGAAATCCTTTCTTCCATTCTTTTAGTATAGTTTTAATATAATATATGTCATAAAATAATAAATCAAGCCTTCTGAAACATGGAGTCAGATCCTCGTCTCTTCCCTCATCCTCGGACCCCTGTGAACACAGTCACAGTCAGACTAAACAGCAAGCTACAGACTGAACTCAAAGATGCACATTTCACCTCAATCCAAATAGATTTCTACTCTGGAAAATTCCCCCTCTGCCTCAGAGCCCTCTCCCCAAGCTGGGTCCCAGCCTGGCCTGAGGACTCGATGCCAGCAGTGGGAAAAGCTGCACTGCCGGAGGGATCGGGGGCTGGCCGGGCCTCAGAGTAATTCTAGAGCTAAAGCGTGAGAGACATCAGCTGCGCTCAGATAATACATGCCAGCGCTCATCCCGGGCTCGGCCGGTGCCTCCTCCTCCTCTGTGGGAACCCAGGGTTGGTGCCTTCCCCAGCCCCACGGTGAGCAGCCTGCGCCCGGTGTGTCCATGCCCAAGGGCTTTGGGAGATGTTGAATTTTCATCTCTTTCTCTCACCTGCAGCTCTCCAGGCCGGTGCTCAGGATCCCCTCTGGGCACCAAGGCTTTTCCACGTGTCTCCCTCATTTGGCTGTTCCCTGTTCCTCAGCACTGCTGTGACCAAACCCTGGGGAAAAAATTTGTGAAAAATGCATATTTTAGAATTGGCTTTTCGCAAATATTCAAATGAATATTATATGTGTTGTGTTAGAAAGTTATGCTGCATTAATTTTCTTAAACAGCATGTTAAATATAGTTTTAGGTTGTAACAAAGTGGTAAAATAGAAACTCTGCTATGTACAATACTTTTTTTTTAAAGAAAGGACTTGCACTGAGATAGCAGCCACAGGAATCCTAAATCTTTCAGAGAAAGAGAATTTTTTGCCCCTATATCAGAAGAAACAGACTTCTTCCTGCCTCATTCAGCCGTGAAGGATTCAGAGGAGGAAGCTGAAGATGAAGGCAGTCAGACTAAACAGCAAGCTACAGACTGAACTCAAAGATGCACACTTCACCTCAATCCAAATGGATTTCTACTCTGGAAAATTCCCCCTCTGCCTCAGAGCCCTCTCCCCAAGCTGGGTCCCAGCCTGGCCTGAGGACTCGATGCCAGCAGTGGGAAAAGCTGCACTGCCGGAGGGATCGGGGGCTGGCCGGGCCTCAGAGTAATTCTAGAGCTAAAGCGTGAGAGACATCAGCTGCGCTCAGATAATACATGCCAGCGCTCATCCCGGGCTCGGCCGGTGCCTCCTCCTCCTCCTGCTGGGGCCCTCCCAGCCCGGAGCCGCCATTCCCAGCGCCCAGGGCGGCCAGCGCGGCCCTTGGCCCGGCAGCGCGGCCCTTGGACCGGCGCTGGAGCCGGCGCCGCTGTTGGCAGCAAAACCCCCCCGGGCAGAGCCGCCCCGGCCCGGCCCTTCCCGCGGCCCCGGCTCGGCGCCGCCGCCATCGCCCTCAGCGCACTCCCGCCCTGCGCCGCCTCGCCCGGCCCGGCCCGGAGCCCTGGGCCTCAGCGCCACTCGGGGCACCGCGCTCGGGGCAGCCCGCCCGCTCGGGGCACCGCGGATCGGCCCGGCCCCGCCAGCCCCGCTCGGGGCACCGCGGATCGGCCCGGCCCCGCCAGCCCCGCTCGGGGCACCGCGGATCGGCCCGGCCCCGCCAGCCCCGCTCGGGACGCGGATGGCCCGGCCCCGCCCCGCTCGGGGCACCGCGGATCGGCCCGGCCCCGCCAGCCCCGCTCGGGGCACCGCGGATCGGCCCGGCTCCCCGCAGCCCCGCTCGGGGCACCGCGGATCGGCCCGGCCCCGCCAGCCCCGCTCGGGGCACCGCGGGATCGGCCCGGCCCTGCGCCCCGCCAGCCCCGCTCGGGGCACCGCGGATCAGCCCGGCCCCGCCCGGCCCCGCTCGGGGCACCGCGGATCGGCCCGGCCCTGCACCAGCCCCGGGCCCGGCCCGCACCACGCACCCGCTGCCGCCGCCCGCTCCGCTGCCAGGGACACGCGGCCGGAACGGGCAGGGCCGCGCTGGCAAAGGGACCCGCCCGCAGCCGCCTCCGCCTGCCCCGGCCCCAATCAGCGCCTTCCACCCACCGCAATGGGCATTTTGAATAATGCGCGTTTTCTGATTGGCTTTTGGCAGATATTCAAACGAATACTTTATGTGTTATGTTAGAAAGTGATGCTGTATTAATTTTCTTGAGTAGTGTGTTAAATCTAGTTTTAGGTTGTAACAAAATGTTAAAATAGAAACTATACTATGTGAGATACTTTTTTTTTAAAGAGAGGACTTGCAGTGAGATAGCAGCCACAGGACACCTAAATCTTTCAGAGAAAAAGAATTTATTGCTCTCTTATCAGAAGAAACGAAATTCTTCCCGCCTCACTCGGGAATGTGAAAAATGCATGTATTTATGATTGGCTTTTGGCAAATATTCAAATGAATATTGTATGTGTTGTGTTAGAAAGTTATGCTGTGTTAATTTTCTTGAGTAGTGTGTTAAATCTAGTTTTAGGTTATAAGAAAATGTTAAAATAGAAACTCTGTTATGTGAGATACTTTTTTTTAAAGAAAGGACTTGCACTGAGATAGCAGCCACAGGACGCCCAGGGCTGGGTGAGGGGGGACAGAGCACATGGGGACAGACAGACGGACAGGGGACAGACACAGGGACAGGGGACAGACAGAAGGGACAGACACACGGACAGGGGACAGACACAGGGACAGGGGACAGACACATGGACATGGGGAGACACACAGGGACAGACAGAGGGACACGGACAGGGACAGACACACGGACAGGGGACAGACACAGGGACAGGGGACAGGGACGACACAGACAGAACAACAACAGGACAGGACAGGGCAGAGGGACAGGGGACAGACAGGGATGGGGACAGACACAGGGACAGGGGACAGACAGAGGGACACGGACAGGGAGAGACACATGGAAAGGGGACAGACACAGGGACAGACAGATGGACAGGGAATGGACGCAGGGACAGACACACGGACAGACACACGGACAGGGACAGGGGACAGACAGAGGGACAGGGGACAGACACAGGGATGGGGACAGACACAGGGACAGAGAGAGGGACATGGACACACCCATCAATATGAGAACAGCACCCATGAACACACAGAGTTGCTTTGCTGAAGGATTTATTGATTATTAATTAATGATTATTGATAATCGATAATTAATTATTGACCATTGATTATCGATTATCGATCGTTCCAGGGCCATTCCCAGGTTCCCAGGGCGGCTCTTCAGGGATGATCAAATCCTGATGGCCTGAACGGGACAGGAGAGAGTGTGACCCCAGGGTGACCCCAGGGACATCCCTTGTCCCCCTCTCCCTCTGCAGGGCCCTGGGGCAGCAGGAGGGATTTGGAGCCCCCGACAGTCCTGGGGCAGGACTTGGCTCCTGAGACCCCCCCAGAATCCCCCAGAAACACCCTAAACCCCCCCAAGAACATCCCAAACCCCCCAGAGCCCCATAGAGGCCCCCAGAGCCCCCCAACCCCCCCCAGAGCACCCAGGAACACCCCAAAACCCCTCCCCTAACCTCCCCAGAAACACCCCAACCCCCCCCGAGCCTCCCAAAACCCCCCAGGAACATCCCAAACCCCCCAGGAACATCCCAAACCCCCCAGAACCCCCCAGGAACACCCCCAACCCCCCAGGAACATCCCAAACCCCCCCAGGAACACCTCAAACCTCCCAGAGCCCCCAGGATCTCAGGTGGGGCTGGAGCCTGCCCAGGATTTCTCCCCGGGGCCCCCCGAGGGGCAGCCGAGCATCACTGCTGGGGGAAAGGGGGAGAGACCAAACTGGGGGTACTGGGGGGTACTGGGGGATACTGGGGGTACTGGGGGGTACTGGGGGGCACTGGGATGCACTGGGGTGCACTGGGATGGACTGGGGGGCACTGGGGGCACTGGGATGCACACTGGTCTATACTGGTCTATACTGGTACCCACCTCAGCCCTCTGCACTCTGAACTTTGGTTTCTGCAGAGAGAGGGGCAGAGGGCACTGGGGTCACCGCAGGGTCACCAGCGCAGCCAGGCAGGGGGGCCCAACTGACCCCCCAGTGCCCCCAGTATCCCCCAGTTCCCCCAGTTCCCCCCGTGCCCCCCAGTATCCCCATTTCCAGCACTTACCGGGATGCAGCCCCCGATGCCTCCCATGATCCCAGACTGCAGGGGCAGAGCAAAGGATGGGACTGGGGGAACTGGGGGATACTGTGGGGGACTGGGATGGACTGGGGGAACTGGGGGATACTGGGGGGTACTGGGATGGACTGGGATGGACTGGGGGGGACTGGGGACTGGGGGGACTGGAGGAACTGGCGGGGGACTGGGATGGACTGGGATGAACTGGAGGGAACTGGGGGGAACTGGGGGAACTGAGGGAGGACTGGGATGGACTGGGGGAACTGGGGGGGGGGACTGGGTGAACTGGGGAGGAATTGGGGGAACTGGGGGATGGGATTTGGGAATTGGGGGATTTGGGGATTTGGGATTCGGGGGATTTGGGGGCCCAGTGCCCCCCAGATCTCCCAGTGCCCCCCAAGTGCCTCTAGTCCATCCCAGTGTCCCCCAGTGTCCCCAGTGCCCCCCAGTTCCACTAGTTCCCCCAGTGCCCCCCCAGTGCCCCCTGGTCCATCCCAGTGACCCCAGTGCCCCTCAGTGCCCCCCCAGTGCCCCCAGTTTCACCAGTTCCCCCAGTCCATCCCAGTCCATCACAGTATCCCCCAGTATCCCCCAGTATCCCCCAGTTCCCCCAGTCCATCCCAATGCCCCCAGTGCCCCCTGTCTCACCCCAGCATAGATCACTCCGCTGCCCTCCATGGAGGCCTGGGCAGGGACAGCAAAGGTTGGGCAGGGGAGGGGATCAATGGGGAGCCCCAAAAGGAGGGGATGGGACCAATGGGATCAATGGGATCAATGGGGAGCCCCAAAAGGATGGGATGGGATCAGTGGGATCAATGGGATCAATGGGATCAATGGGATGGGATGGGATCAATGGAATCAATGGGATGGGATCCGTGGGACAGGATGAGGAGCCCCAAAAGGATGGAATGGGATGGGATCCATGGGATGGGATCCATGGGATGGATGGGATGGGATTTTTGGGGAGCTCCACAAGGAAGGGATTTTGGGGAGCCCCCAGGCCTGAGCCCAGCCTCACCTGGCTCTGAGCTGGGGGGCACAGCAGGATGGAGAAGAGCAGGGCCACGCTGAGCACAGCCACCTTCATCTTCGTCTGGCTCTGGGCAGCGCTGCCTGAGGCTGCAGCAGGTGAGGAGCACCTTTATCCCTGCCGGGACTCCTCCCTGCACCCTCCCTGCCAGCCCCCAGGCCAAAGCCCGGCTTGGCACAGCCCCCAGCCCTGGCCACCAGCCCAGCCCTGGCACAGAGTCCATCCCAGCCCACCTGTGGCACGGATCCAGCCCCCTTGCCCGGCATCCCTCCAGCTTCCTGCACGGGGCAGCTGCCCCTGGAAGGGCCCAGGCACCTGGGGGGCCAAGGGGGGCAGGCAGGGAGCCAAAGGCACCTGAGGACCCTGTGGGGACAACGCCCAGTCCAACACAATCCATCCTCCAACAGCCCCCAGGGCCAGATCCCCCATCTCCTGCTGCCCCTCCCCTCCCAGAGCTTTCCCTGGGGGACACCCCAGAGCTGAGCCCGGCCCCAAACCCAGCGTGTGGGAGAACAAGGGGAACAAGGGACATGTGATCAGGGGGCTGATTGGCATCTCAGTCACTGCAGACCCTGGGGAGCACTGGGCAGTGCTGATCACCTGCAGACAAGGCTGAGGGCTGGGGAATGGCTCAGGAGGGACAATTCCCACATCCACACAACCCCATATCCCTTTCCCTGCAGATGCCAAACCCGACCAAGCTCCATGCCCAGAGCACTGTCCAGAGGGGAATATGCCCTGCCCTGCCCCTCATCCTGTCACACCTGCAGCCCCTGAGCCCTCCCAGAGCCCCTGGGTCATGGCCCTGGCTCTGGGCCCAGGCCAGCACTGGCCCTGAGGAGGGTGTGCCCATCCCAGGGACATGGGGAAGTGGGCACCTGTCCCCAGGCAGCCACTCGGAGCTAACTGGGGTAACAGAGGGGCCCTGTGAGGAGGAGGGGTGTTGGTGCCCTGCCAGCCTCTCTGACAAGCCCTGTTTACCCGGGCCCTGAGGCACCAGGAGGACATTCAGACATCTTGGGCTTTCCAGGAACGAAAATCTACAGTGAAGTGGTTCCTGAGAGCTGTCCATGGCTGTGATTCCTATTTGACATTCCAGGGCATTAGTGAAGGGTTCTGCACCTCTCTTTTTCCAGGGACCTTTTGGATCCACCAGAGATGTGTTATGGCCCATCTGGGAAAACATTTCAGGCCACTGCCTTGACTGTTTGCTCTGGAACTCACTCAAGGAGCTTCAGGGCTCAGGAAGATTTTTCTGTGGAGTGCCCCAGGGCTGAGAGACCAGAGTGTCCCTGTGGGGGATCCTTGACCAGATGGACAAGAGCTGTGATGTCATAGGGGTGCTGAGGACACCTTGGCATGGAATTGAGGACTCCGCAGGATTCTAATTGCAGAATAATGGCCAAGGACAGATCCAGACCTCCTTGGAGATCAGTGCCAGTCAGGGGGGTGGTGCTGGACAGCCACTGACCACATGCCAACAGCCTGGGCAGAAGGAGCTGGACATGCCCAGAGGCCTCCCAGTGTGGGCAGGTTGGTCCTGCAGCTTCAGAGACCCCATGGGAATGTCCCTGCACCCCTCGGGGCTGTGCATGAGCTGTGCAGAATCTCTCCCTCCAGCTCTGAGCAGCATTTCAGCAATGAGCTGTTTCCCCTCTTTGACTGACCGGTGCTTTTGCACAAACTATTGACATCAGGGTCCTCAGAACAGGAAAGGCTCAGACTTCATGGAGCAGCTCCAGAGGAGGCTGAGATGCTCCAAAGTGTTGGAGCACCTCTGTGACAGAGACAGGCTGGGGGAGTTGAAGCAGTTCAGCCTAGATCAGAAAAGGCTGTGGGGAGACCCCATTGTGACCTTCCAGGACTTCAAGGAACCTCACAGGAGATGTGGGGAAAAATGTTTTAGTAGGGCCTGTCTCAACTGGAGAAGGGGAAATGGTTTTAAAGCAGAAGAGAATAAGTTCAGATTGGAGATAAGGAAGAAATGTTTGATGCTGCAGTGGTGAAACACTGGCACAGGTGTCCTAGACACCTGGTGGATGCCCCATCCTTGGAAATATTCCTGGTTGGATGGGCTCTGAGCAGCAGGATGGAGCAAAAGATGTCTCTGCTCCCACCTGTTATGTTCACCCAATTATCCCATCAAAAAAAAAAAACCAACAAAACAAACAATATTTGAGATAGCAGCAATTTTAATTGAATAATTTAGAAAATATATATTGACAATATAATTTGATTAAAAATAAGGGATAATTTGGTTCAAATAATAGCACATAAGCAAAAGATAACCGTGGGGTACGGAGTGCAGAAACCCCACCTTTCTCTCCAGAAACTTCTGTGTCCATCTTGTATCCCTCGAATGCCCATTGGTGTGCTCAGTGCACTCTTCTCCCCTGTTGTTCCCCCCTGGCTGCCATAATGTGTGCCCTGCCCTGTGCTCCTCCCCAGGTTTCTGCCATTGGTCCTGGTTTGTATCCTCCCCATGTTCCCTGCCTTGTACTGAAGCTGTTGTAACCCTCCATTTGCTGTCACTTATCCCTGCACCCTCTTGGAGATTAAAACCGCTTAGGAACCTGCACAAGTGATCCCTCTCTTTCCTTGGCTCTGGATTCCTCAGCTTGGGACAGCATCAGTAGCTGCGCAGAGCAGCTGCTGCTTCTGGTAGACAAGCAGCCCTGCTTGTACCACCAGCCAAACTGGCTCCAAGGGCAGACAGGGAATGGCCACTCCTGGCACGGGCCAGGAGACAGGGCTGGCTGCAGACATCTCCGAGTGGCCAACTGTCTTGGTTTAGAGCAAAATTTTGGGAGAGAGAGTCCCCAGAGGGGCTCTAGTAGGAAGATAAATTCAATCGGCCCCTCCCCCCCCCAACCAGTCTGGGAGAAAATACCTCCTTGGAGAAAAGTGGAAAAAAGCTGTTTATTTAAACAATAGAACCTAACAATATTAAAACAATAAAACCCCTTGCCGCTCTAAAAGAGATGACCAACTGAGAAAACCCCCGGGTTGCAGCCCAGCTCACTCAGTCTCTTATCAGTCCTTCTGGTGCTGGAATTGTCGCAGGCCAGGCCCGGCCCGGCCCGGTGGCCACAGGTGCAGCTGCCGGTGCTCCCCTGGGTGTTCAGTCCAGAGCAGGTTCCAAGAGGTCCAAAGAAAAGGAAAAGAAAAACCACAGTCCAGGGACTCTTCTTTGCCTCAGCCAGCTAAAACTAACTAAAATCAAAAGGAGAGCTCTCTGTCCTGCCGTCTGTCTGTCCGCAGACAACACAGTCCTGGAGCAGGAAAGCGGGGGAGTACGTGCAATGTCTGAGGGAAAAAAAACTGTGCGATTCTTCTCTCCCCCCTTTCACTCTCTGCAACAAGTCTTAAAGGTGCAAAACTTATTATTATTCAGCATAAACAAATGAGACGATTTGGGGATAAAAGCATCATATAGTCAACCCAGGACATTCCACCCCTTATCCCCATATCATCTGCTTACTACTAAAACTAATATAAATTTAACTCTACAAACACATACATTATACATCCATTATACAGCTATACACAGACAATGGTAACAGCATTCAGCAAACAGTGATATTTACACATAGGTCTCACCCAACAATCAGATCTCCCTGAGGTACACATCGTGTTCTCCCATCTCTTTGCATTATCCACCATGTGTAACCTGGTCCCTGAGCAAAAACAACCCCACGAATGGGTTTGTCTGTATTCGAGGCAGAATTAATCCAAACTGTCTTCCCTAACAAACCTCTGACATGTACCACTGGGACTTTGTCTCCATCTACTCTATGCAAAGACTCAGATTGGGCAGGGCCCACTCGGTTAGTAGAGCCTCGGGTATTAACTAACCAGGTGGCCTTTGCCAGATGCTGCTCCCAGTTTTTGAAAGATCCCCCACCTAATGCTTTCAATGTGGTTTTTAACAGTCCGTTGTACCTCTCCACTTTGCCTGCAGCTGGTGCATGGTAGGGGATGTGGTACACCCACTCAGTGCCATGTTCCCTAGCCCAAGTACTGATAAGGCTGTTCTTGAAATGAGTCCCGTTGTCTGACTCAATCCTCTCAGGGGTACCATGTCTCCACAGAATTTGCTTTTCCAGGCCCAGGATGGTGTTACGGGCAGTGGCATGAGGCACAGGGTATGTTTCCAACCATCCAGTGGTGGCTTCCACCATGGTCAGCACGTAGCGCTTGCCCTGGCGTGTCTGGGGCAGTGGGATGTAGTCAATCTGCCAGGCCTCCCCATATTTGTACTTGGACCACCGCCCACCATTACCACAGGGGCTTCACTCGCTGGGCCTGCTTGATGGCAGCACACGTCTCACAGTCATGGATAACCTGAGAAATACTGTCCATGGTTAAATCCACCCATCGGTCTCGTGCCCACTTATAGGTGGCATCTCTACCCTGATGGCCTGAGGCATCATGGGCCCATCGAGCTAGGAATAACTCCCCCTTATGTTGCCAATCCAAGTCTATCTTTGACACCTCTATCTTTGCAGCCTGGTCTACCTGCTCATTATTTTGGTGTTCCTCATTAGCCCGACTCTTGGGGACATGGGCATCAACATGACGGACTTTCACAGGTAGCTTCTCTAACCGAGCGGCAATGTCTTTCCATTCATCAGCAGCCCAGATTGGTTTTCCCCTACGCTGCCAGTTGGCCTTTTTCCACCTTTCCAGCCATCCCCACAGTGCGTTGGCTACCATCCATGAATCAGTGTAAAGCTTTGGCCACTTCTCTCTCTCAGCAATGTCCAGGGCCAGCTGAACGGCTTTGAGTTCAGCAAGCTGGCTTGATCCACCTTCTCCTTCGGTAGCTTGTGCAACTTGTCGTGTGGGGCTCCATACAGCTGCTTTCCACTTCCGGTTCATTCCCACAATGCGGCAAGAACCATCAGTAAAAAGAGCGTATCGTGTATCTTCTGCTGGCAGCTGGTTGTATGGTGGAGCTTCTTCAGCCCGTGTCACTTCTTGTTCCTCTTCATCAGCGAGACCAAAATTTTCACCTTCCGGCCAGTTTGTAATTATTTCCAGAATCCCAGGGCGATTCAGCTTTCCAATACGGGCGCGCTGTGTGATAACAGCAATCCATTTGCTCCATGTGGTGCTGGTGGCATGGTGTGTAGAGGGAACCTTTGCTTTGAACATCCACCCCAGCACTGGTAGTCGGGGTGCCAGGAGGAGTTGTGCTTCTGTGCCTATTACCTCTGAGGCAGCCTGGACTCCTTCATAGGCAGCCAAGATTTCTTTCTCTGTTGGAGTGTAGTTGGCTTCAGACTCCAGAATCCTAGCGGTCGGCCTCGAGTCTCCCCAGGCACCTTCTGCCAAAGGCTCCAGGACAAGCCATGGTTCCCGGCTGCAGAGTAGAGCACGTTCTTCACCTCTGGTCCCGTCCTGACTGGGCCAAGGGCTACTGCATGGGCAATCTCCTGCTTGATTTGTGCAAAGGCTTGTTGCTGCTCTGGGCCCCAGTGGAAAGGGTTCTTCTTGCGGGTGACCAGGTAGAGAGGGCTCACGATCTGACTGTACTCGGGAATATGCATCCTCCAAAACCTATGGCACCTAGGAAAGCTGTGTTTTTTTTTTGGTGGGAGGGAAAAAAAAATTTTTTTTTTTTTTTTAAAAAAAAAAAAAAAAGGGGCGCCCCCATTATTTAAACAAAAAAAAAAAAAAAAGAATTTTTTTAGGTCCCTTTTTTTTTTTTTTTTTTTTTATGGTAAAAAAAAAAAAAAAAAAAAAATTTTTTTTTTTTTTTTCTTTATAGAAGACTTTTTCTTCTCTACAAAAAAAAAAAAAAAAATAAAAAAAATAAAAAGATTTTTTTCCTCCCCCTTTTCTTTTAAAAAAAGATCAATAAAGGTTAATGGCCGAGGTGGGGGCCGTTGCTTTTTCCTCTAGGTCAATGCCCTTCCCTCTAAACAAAAAAAAAAAAAAAAAAAAGAAAAAAAAAAGCACAAAAAAAAAAAAAAAAAAAAAAAAAAAAAAAAAAAAAAACAAAAATAAACTCAAACCACCAAACCAAATTAAAAAAAAAAAAAATAAAAAAACAAAAAAAAAAAAAAAAAAAAAAAAAAAAAAAAAAAAAAAAAAAAAAAAAAAAAAAAAAAAAAAAAAAAAAAAAAAAAAAAAAAAAAAAAAAAAAAAGAAAAGAAAAAAGGGGAGTGTTTACCCCCCACCCCTCCCCCTCATCCCAAACATTTATATTAAAAAGAGAATAAAGAAAATTAAAATCATTCATTTTCTTCTTTTTGTGTTTTAATGTTGTTGTTTTTACATTTCTTTTCTCTTTTTTTTTTTTACTACAAAAAATAAAAAAAAAGAAAGGTTAATAAATATTAAAAAAAAAAAAAAAAAAAAAAAAAACAATAAAAAAAAAAAAAAAAAAAAAAAAAAAAAAAAAAAACACAAAAAAAAAAATTAAAAAAAAAATTTTTTTTTTCTTTTTTGTGTTTTTTTTTTTTTTCTTTTTTTTTTTTTTTTTTATTTTTTTTTTTTTTTTTTTTTTTTTTACTCTCCCCCCCACCCACAAAACCCAAAAACTACACAAACAAAAAAAAAAAAAAAAAAAAAAACAAACCCAGCCCTTTTTTCCCCCCCCTTTCTATCATTATTCTACCTGTCCATGACATCTCCCCCTTTTCGTTCATTTAAAAAAGGCTCCTATGTTCTGATATTGAAACAGCTCACTCTTGTGAGGGTATTATCTCATCAAGGTTATCACTGGTTATCTGTTAGATATGGGATAAGATAGATAAAAGACCAATTACAATCACCAAAACGTACCAAATTCTATCAAGTCATTGACACAGGGTTTTGCAGCATGAGAAAACAAAAGAATAATGTCCAATGTCTCTTAGGGAAATGGAAAGAAATGACCATTGTTTCCAATTAGCTGAGAAGTATGAGAAAGTCCATGAGCTGGAAATGTTGATCTTTGACATCCCTGAATGTCCCCCTGGGAGCTGGAACAGGGAATAACTGCAGAAGGTTCATGGGAGCTCTGTACCATGAGGATGCCATGAGGCTTTTGCTGGCAAATTGGCTCTGTCAGGTTCCAGCCACAGCCGTGTCTGGGCAGTCCTCCTCCTGCTCCTGCTCTGGCACAAAGGCTGCAAGGTGATGAGGTGATTTCTCTTTGCACTGGGCCTCATTTTTCCAGAGCTGATCAGTATCTGATGGAATGAACAGGTGACTGCTTTGAACTGCTGATGATAAAACACAGGCACATCTTCTCCTGAAGTTAATGAATCAATCAGGCTTCACTGTGGTACACTCAATTGGGATTTAGATGTGATGATCTTTTTTCCAAATTCCTAATGTAAATATTGCATTATTCAAAATGATTAGTTGTCCAAATTTCTCATCTACATATTTTTTTGCATTATTTGAATGTTCTTAAGGCGTTCATTCCTCTTCTTTTTTGTTTTTTAAGAATGAGATGCACGTCTTTTGTTATGAGTATGAAGAAACATCACAGCAAAATAATACATGCAGAAGACAAGAAACTTACAGCAATTAGGAATAATTTGGATACAACAATCAGGAATATTTCAAATAGCAGACAAAGCTAACAACATAGGTGGAATTAGGTAAATAGCAATCTCTGCAATAATGTACCATCATCCCAGAGTCTGCAAACAGCTGACAAACCTCGATTCAGTGGGGACTTGGAGAATTATTTCCAGATAATAATTCCCAAACTCCCTTTAAAAATAGTTCAGCTGTCATGTCTAGAGGCTCAAATTGCCAAGCCAACGCAACTCAAATCTAGTTTTGATGCAGAAAACATCTGGGTCTGTTGGCAAATTCCTGTCCAGGTAGAGCTAAGGCCTGGCCACCACCCAAGCTCTAAGTGGGAGAGAATTCCCTAAATGTAATTTAAAACAAGGCTCTTGAGAACAGCACTTAGGAGTAAAGGTCTAGGGGTGACAGACTAATGAACCATCCAAGAGCTGTCTCCTCCAAAATTCCCTCAGCACAGAGATGCTTGAAACCCAGCAAACTGTTGGAGGGGTTCTGTAATAATAATTGGGGCTGCATCTGATTACTGAGAGCAGATGTCACAATACCATCAGTTTAGAGGAGGCTTCCCACAAAGCTGAGATATCATTTCTTGGAACTCTGAAAAATACTTAAAAATGATGAGGCAGCCCTGGGTCAAAGCATGGAGGATTTTGGTGGGATTTTGGGCAGATTGTTTGGTGTGTATCCAGAGTGACTTTGGGCCGATTTTGGGCCTGCTTGGGGCAGATTTGGGGCAGGTTTGTTGCTGCTGTTGGGGTTTTTCCCCCGTTTCCCCAGCTGTGGGCAAAGGCCCGAAGCACATCCTGCTCCTGCCCCGCTCCCTGAGGAGCCCAAGGAGCTGCTGCTCCCCATGCTCTGCACCCAGGGAGATCTGGGGCAATCCCGGCATCCCGGGGATTCCGGGCATTCCGGGCGGCCTTTGGGCATTGGGGGATTCTGGGGCTGGGGGGTGAGAGGGGCGAGGGGGGCTTGGGGCTGGATTGTTTTGGGGAAGTATCGGGATTTTGGGGGGAATTTCTGGATTTTTGGAGAAAGACCAGATTTGGTCTTTGGGGGGAGGAAATTCTGGATTTTTAGGGAGGAAATTTCTGGATTTTTGCTGGGAAATGTCTGGATTTTTGGGGGCATATTTCAGGATTTTTTAGTGGGGAATTTCTGAGTTTTTTGTGAGGGGACTTCTGGACTTTTTTTGGGGGGGATTTCTAGATTTTTTTTTGAGGGGGAATGTTGAGATTTTTTTATGAATGTTTCTGGATTTTTTGGGAATGTTTCTGCATGGGGAACGGGGTTGATTTTGGATTGTTTGGGGAGGAATGTTTCTGGATTTTCTGGGGAAAATTCTCAGTTTTCTGGGAATGTTCCAGGAGTTTTTGGAGGAACATTTCTGGATTTCTTTGGGGAACATTTCTGAATTTTTGGGGGAAGGTTTCAGGCATTCTTTTGGGAAAATTTCTGGATTTTTTGGGGAACGTTTCTCTATTTGGGGGGGAACATTTCTGGATTTTTTGCAGGGGAACATTCCCGGATTTCTGTGGAACAGGTGAACATTGGGTGTCTGGGGAACATTCCGGGTGTGAATCGTGAACATTCCCGGTGTCTGTGGAACATTCCCGGTGGAACATTCCCAGGTGTCTGGGGAACATTCCCAGGTGTCTGTGGAACATTCCCAGGTGTCTGTGGAACATTCCCGGGTGTCTGGGGAACATTCCCGGGTGTCTGTGGAACATTCCCAGGGTGTCTGTGGAACATTCCCAGGTGTCTGTGGAACATTCCCAGGTGTCTGTGGAACATTCCGGGTGTCTGTGGAACATTCCGGGTGTCTGTGGAACATTCCGGGTGTCTGTGGAACATTCCTCGGGGTGTCTGCTCCGGGTGTCTGGGGCACGTTCCCGGGTTCCTGGGGCTCTCCTGGCCCCGTTCCCAGCCCAGGTTCCCGGGTTCAGGAGCTGCCCTGGTGCCCGGGCGCCGCGGCATCGCCCGGGTGCGGTTGGACACCGAGTGCAGGCGGCGCCGCCCGCGAGGCCCTGCAGGGCTTCAGCATCACCCAGAGCAGCGCCAGGCAGATCTCCTGAGCCAAACAGGGACCCGCAGCACCCCAAACCCCACCAAAACACCCCCAAACCCAAAACAACGGGCCTGAAAAACCCCAAAATCCCAAAAAAACGCCTCAAACCTGCCCCTAAATACCCAAAAACTGCCCCAAAACACCCCAAATCCCTCCAAACCACCCCAAAATCCCATAGAGATGCCCTGAAATCCCTCCAAACATCCCCAAAATCGTTCAAAACTGCCCCTGAATACCCTACACCACCTCAAATGCCTTCAAGCTGCCACAAAATCCCATAGAAGAACACCAAAATCCCATAGAAACACCCCAAAATCCCACAAAAACATCCCAAAACACCCTAAATCCCATAAAACTGCTCCCAAATCCCATAGAACTGTCCCCAAATCCCATAGAAACACCCTGCAAAATCCCAGAAAACTGCCCCAAAAATGGTCCTGACCCTTCTCCAAACCCCCCCCCCTGCACCCCCACTCCCACAGGTAAGCTCAGCTCAGCCAAAATCCTCATTTTTTAACCCAAAACTTTTTTTTTAATCCCAAATCTTCTTTTTTTCATCCCAAATCCTCATTTTTCCCCCAAATCTTCCTTTTTTCAACCCCAAAATCTCCTTTCATCCCAAATCTCCTTTTTTGACTCCAAATCCTTCTTTGCGCACCCCAAATCCTCATTTTCCCACCCCAAATCTCCTTTTCCCACCATAAATTCTCCTTTTTCTACCCCAAATCCCTTTTCCCATCCCAAAATCTCCCTTTTCCACCCCAATTTCCCACCCCAAATCCCGTTTTTCCACCCCAAATGCTTCTTTGTGCATCCCAAACCTCCTTTCCCACCCCAAACCCCCTTTCCTCACCCCAAAACCTGTCCTCATCCCAAATCTCCTTTTTCAGCCCCAAATCCCCTTTTCCTACCTCAATCCTAACTCCAAACCCGCAATCCCCACCCTAAATCCCTTTTTCCACCCCAAATCCTTCTTTGTACATCCCAAATCCTTCTCCTTTCACCCCAAACCCTCTTTTCCCACTCCAGATCCTCTTTTCCCACACCAAATCCTCCTCCTTTCACCCCAAAATCTCCTTTTTCCATCCTAAGTCCTTCTTTTTCCACCCCAAATTTCCTCACCCCAAATCCTTCTTGTTTCACCCCAAATCCCCTTTCCCAGCCCCCAGGGGTTTTGGGGTTCCTGAGGGGTTTTTGGGGTTTTTCCCAGCATTGTACCCAGGATTTCTCTGCAGACATTGCACCTGGAGCTGCCCCAGATAAACCCCAAATAACCCCAAATTTTGGGGAAAGGGGGGGGGGGGGGGGGGGTTGATGCTAAAATCTGGGGGTTTTTGACACATCAGGATTTGAGATTTGGGGGTATTTGACCCCAAACTTTGGGAATTGGGGGTGTTTGACACCCCAGAATTTGGGATCTGGGGGGGTTTGACCTCAAAATTTGGGAACTGGGGGGGTTGATCCTAAAATTTGGGGTTTAGGGGAGTTTGACACCTTGGGGTTTGGGGGGTTTTGACCCCAGAATCTGGGATTTGGGGGTGTTTGACACCCCAGGATTTGGGGTCAGGGGGTTTTGACCCCAAAATTTGGGGACTGGGGGGTTTGACCCCAAACTTTGAGGATTGGGGTGGTTTGATCCTAAGATATGGGGTTTGGGGGGTTTGACACCTGAGAGTTTGGGGATTTTTGACCCCAGACTTTGGGAATTGGGGATGTTTGACACCCCAGGGTTTGGGATTTGGGGGTTTTTGTTCCCAGGATTTGCGGATCAGGGGGTTTGACCCCCAAACTTTGGGATCAGGGCAGTTGGACACCCCAGATGTTTCAAACCCCAGGATTTGGGGTCAGGGGGTTTTGACACCAAAGTTTGGGAATTGGGGGGATTGACCCCAGGATTTGGGGGGATTTAACCCCAGAGCTGGGGGGGGATTTGACACCCCAGAGTTTGGGATCGGGGGCCTTTGACCCCAAAGTTTGGGGACTGGGGGGTTTGACCCCAGACTTTGGGGATTGGTGCCGAAACCCGGGAATCGGAAAGATCTCGGGGTTTCGGGAGTACTCCTGGACCACAGACGACGGCTGCAGCAGCGGGACTGACTGCAGCGCAGGGGGGACGCCCCCGGGACCGGCGATTCGTATGGAAGCTATCGCAAAGGTCGTAAGCTCGCTTCATACTCAATGGGGGATAAAATGTGAGCTGAAGTACTTAACTCTTGCTGTGGCAAGACTCTTACAGCTCGGGGCCATAGAAAAGCCCGTAGATATATTGCATGCTGAGGTTTGGGGGAAATGCACCACAGCCCTGGCTGAGGACACAAAGTCCACAGGCAGTGGGAAAAGTTTAAAAGCGTGGGGGAAAGTAGAAACAGCCTTACGTAAAGCTATTGAGGAACAGGAGACTTGGAAAACTGCAAAAACGTGTTTATTGGCCGTGCCGCAACTCGGGGTTAGTGCAGCGACACAAACCCCCCCGCGACCGAATCCGGGGGAGAGCGGGACCCGGGCGCGATCCAGACCCCCGCCGGGAGCGGTCCGGCTGAAAACGGGACCACGCGGGAACCGGGCACGCCCCGTTCCTGCCCGTGCCCGAGCCCGGACCCCCCGGGAGACCCCCCTATCCCCCCGCGGGACCCGCCGGGTCCAGGACCCCCCTTGGAACCCTCCGAAACACCCGCGGTTTTTCCGCCCGCGCTCCCGCCGCCGCCGTCGCTGCCGCCGCCACCCCCCCGCCACTGCCCCACGTCCTCCGTCCCGCTCCCGGTGCCCGGTATCGCTCCGGGACCGATCGGCGCCGCCGCGGCAGCCCTGCAGCTGCCGCCGCCGCCGCCGCCCTTTGCACCCCCCGCACCCTCCGCCCCGTACCCGGTGCCCGCTACCGCGCCGGGGCCGTCCGGCGCCGGCTCGGGCGTCCCGCTCCCGCCGCTGCCGCCCAGCACACAGGGCGCCGAGCAGATGCAGGCGGCGGAGCTGCGCGCGCGATCCTTTTGGGGCGATCTAGCCAGAGCCGCCCGCGCCGCGGACAAGGCAGCTGCCGAGAGCACGAGTCCGGCAGAGCTGCCGCTGCCGCCATGTTGGTTCCAAGATGGCGCGGACGGGCTCGGGGAGGGGCGGGGCCAACGTAGCCACGGCGGGAAAAGCTCGGAGACCACGGGAGACGCGGATGCGCAGGCGCGGGGGGGCGGAGGGGGCAGGGTCTCGCCTGGGAGTCGGATCCGATATCGCCTCCGTATAAAGGGAGAGATCCTCCCCTGCGGGAGGCGGGGCAAGCCCAGGGGGCGGGAGCGGCACCGCCTCCGAGGGGAGGAGCGGGGTCGGAGCAGAACAAAACGGCAGGGGGAGCCGGAAGCTCACAACCAGTTCACTTCCGATTCTGAAGAGAGTAACAGCTCCGGTTCTACAGACCGCTCCGGGTTTAGCAGCGATCCAGAGCCGGAAACAATAAAATCAATGCGGTTTCGGGCGAAACCGAGTAAATATTCAAACAAAGATAGAAACCAGTCGCGACACAAACTCACCGACTGGGGCAAGATTAAAATAGCTTGTGCTGATTGGGAAAACGTGGACTCTATTCACGCTTTTCCCGTTAGAGTTACAGGCGCCCAAGGTAATCAACAACGAGTATATTCGCCTGTAAATGTAAAAGATATTCAGATGATTGTTAAAGCTATTTCAGAAAAAGGGATGAATTCAGGGGTGGTTTCCACACTTATAACGGTCTTTTTAGCAATGACGACTTGCTGCCTTTTGATATTTGGCAAATAAGCCGAATGCTCTTTGACGGAGCAGGGAGAATTGTTTTTAAACAAGAGTGGGCAGACCGGTGCACCGCGGCATTAGCCCAGGCGTCCGGGGAGGGACAGGCATTGCATGGGTCCAGCTTGTCCCGTCTGCTAGGGAAACATGATGAAGTGACAACCCCTCAGCAGCAAGCTGCGGCGCTTCGAGCGGAAGAGGTTAGAGCCACTTCCCGAGCGGCGAGAGAAGCCATGCAGATTGTCTCTAGGGTAGTGGTTCGACCAAAGCCATGGTCCACCATCAAACAAGGGGAGAGTGAAAGCTTCACACAGTTCGTCGATCGCTTAAAGGCTGCGGTGGATTCATCCACCCTGCCTCCTGAAGCGAGAGGACCTGTGGTAGCAGATTGTCTGCGCCAGCAGTGTAATACTGTCACCAAAGACATACTGAGGTCCTTGCCTGCGGGTGCTAACCTGGCAGATATGATCAAACATGTGGTGAGAGAGGAACAGCTCACTCCCATTCAGGCTGCAGTTAATACACTAACCAGTGCAATGGCTTGTTTTAAATGTGGTCAGGCAGGTCATATCGCAGCAGGCTGTCCCCAGCCAACACAGCCGCCCCAAGCAGCACCCTCGGTCCAGCAACGGCCGAGAGGGATCTGCTGGAGCTGTGGGAAAAAAGGTCACTTTGCAAGGGACTGCAGATGTCGGCCCCGGGGAAACGGGAAAGGTAGGGGGCGGGCGGGCCCTATCCAGCCTCCTCCCACTATGTATGCGAGACGGCCCATCTATGCCAACCCTCAGTGGGGCGGGGAACCATTATACCCCGTGCTTCCACAGCAGGTAGCCAACATCGCACCCCCGCCAGCGATGCAATGGCAAAGCTGTGCAGCACCACCAACAGTATCTGTGCACCCCCCACCATCACAAGCTGCGCAGGCGCCACAGGGTCAGCAGCAGACACCCCAGACCACAACCCCTGGGTGGCCCTGGCCATGAGAATAGGGAAAGAACCCCTGAAAGTGTGGGGAACATGTCGTCTCTATGGCAATCAGGACTCCCACACCATAGGGCTTCAGTTTTGGGCAGACACTGGGTCAGACTGCACAATTATTCCCCAATCACATTGGCCTGGACATTGGCAATTTAGAGAAGTCCCTCCAGTGAACGGGGTGGGAGGACAAACCCGGGCATGGAAAAGCACCCAGCTGGTGGCTATAACACTTCACACAAACAAGGGACCAGAACAAACAGTAGCAATTTACCCCTACATCTTGCAAAATTCGCCTCCCTTGATAGGGAGGGACGTCCTTGCTATGCTGGGAGTCAGGATTACAAATTTATCATGAGGGCCACTGCTGTCCATCCTCTGATGCCCATCAAATTGACTTGGAAATCATCAGATCCTGTGTGGGTGGAGCAGTGGCCCCTGTCCGAGCCTCGAGTAGCAGCCTTGCTGGAACTGGTTAAACGCGAACTGCAAAAGGGTCACATAGAACCCTCCACCAGCCCCTGGAATACCCCTGTGTTTGTAATCCCCAAAAGGTCCGGAGAAGGTTACTGTCTCATCCACGACCTGAGAGAGGTGAACAAAACAATCCGACCCATGGGTCCAGTTCAGACACTGCTTCCTGCGAACTCAGCCATTCCCGAAGGACAGCCGTGCGCAGTGCTGGACATCAAGGACTGCTTTTTCTCAATACCCCTGCACCCGGAAGACAGAGAGCGACTCGCCTTCTCTGTTGTGTTCCCAAACGGCCAGCGACCCACTTACGCTTCCAATGGAGAGTGCTCCCACAAGGACTTGTAGACAGTCCCACTATCTGCCAGATCACCGTGGACAGAGCGCTGACGCCAGTCCGAAATTCCTACCCCACCGCGACCGTCATTCAATACATGGACGACATTTTAGTTGCAGCACCATCAACGAGCCAAGTAGATCACCTGGTGTCCACAATCACAGAGACCCTCCAGGCCAACGGCTTCGAGGTCGCAAGTGCAAAGATAAAGAAAGGACCTTGCGTGACCTTCCTGGGAGTGGGGATCACAAGCTCCTACGTGACTCCTCCCAAAGTGAAGATCCATCGAGACGTCAAGACACTTCACGATGTGCAACGCCTGGTAGGATCACTGCAGTGGGCTCGCAACATCATCCTGATTCCTCCAGAAGTCATGGACCCTTTAAATGACCTCCTGAAAGGAAAGCATCCCTGGGAACCCAGAGAGCTGACACCGCAAGCGACAAGCTCCCTCGATTTCATCGAACAGCAGATGTCCACTGGCACGCTCGCCAGGTGGAACCCAGCTGTGCCCCTGGACCTGTACGTCCACTTTACGCCAAAGGGAGGCGTGGGGGCACTGGCCCAAGGACCTTCCGAGAACTCCCGACCGATCCAGTGGGTGATCCTCGGGGAAACCGCTCGTGCATTCTCTCCAGGAATCGAATGCATCGCCAGCCTCATCATGAAAGGCAGGAAACTCGCATTGAGACACCTAGGAATGGAACCCACAAAAATCTGCCTTCCCTTCCGCAAGCAGACAATCACGGAGTCAACCACAATTTCAGAACACCTGGCCCTTGCTCTCACCGGCTTCAGAGGAGAAATCTCCTACTCTGCCAAACCACCCTGGACTGAGCTGCTGACCATCGTCGACATGGATACACCGCCAAAGGTCAAGGACCGACCGCAGCCTGGACCAACGGTCTTCACGGATGCTTCCTCCACAACCTCCACTGCAGCAGCAGTGTGGCAAGAAGGGGAACAATGGCATTGCGTCAAAGCATGTGACCCCACACTGCCAGTGCAGCAACTGGAAGCAACAGCAGTGGTCTTGGCGTGCGGGCTCTTCCCAAACGAACACCTCAACATTGTAACGGACTCTATATTCGTGGCAAGGCTCTGCCTAGCCATGGCAAGACCAGGTGTGTCAACATCTACAGCGGCCCTGATGCTGGAAGAGGCACTCTCCTCACGACAGGGAACCGTATCCGTCATCCACATCAACAGTCACAACCCAGTCAAAGGTTACTTCCAGATTGGCAACGACAAAGCAGACGCTGCAGCGAAAGGTGTGTGGACGTTGCAAGAAGCTCGTCAGCTGCACGAGTCACTCCACATCGGAGCCAAGGCACTGGCGAAGAGATGCGGGATCTCAGCAACGGACGCAAAACACGTGGTGGCTACCTGTCCCCACTGCTAGAAGTCACCCCTGTGGGCCAGTGGGATCAACCTGAGAGGTCTCAAGCCCTCAGAGATCTGGCAGTCAGACTTCACCTTGTGCCAGCTGCTGAAGCCTCGAGCATGGCTTGCAGTGACAGTGGACACTTTCAGCGGAATGATTGTAGCCACACAGCACCCCAAAACTAACTCTAAAGCCACGATTCAGCACTGGCTGACAGCCATGGCATGGCTTGGCATCCCCAAGCAGATCAAAACCGACAACGGTTCAAATTTCACCTCCAAACCAGTGCGAGAATTCGCCTCGAAGTGGGGCATCACATTAGTGCAAGGACATGCTATTGGGTCGTCCTCGAGATGCGTACATTCCCCTTCCAGAAGAAAGTGACAGACCACCAAGCCGTCAGACAGCGCCTGACAAACCCGCACGGGTGAGACTCAAGCTTCAACAGTGTTTCTGTGCGATTTTGCTGTTGGGGTTGGTAGCCGGAGGGCAAGCCAGCCCAGAATACTACCCCCATCAGCCATTCAGGTGGGTCATGCGACATCTCACTGATGGCAAAACGCTCAGAGACGTCACCACACCGAACACCCCATACTTCATACTTAGCATTACCGACCTGTTTCCAGGGCAACCAAAGCCAAACCCTCATTCCCTACCCGACACACACATGTATATATCCTATTGGTGCCCAGCTTCAAACCCAGGGAAAAGTTACTGCAATTCCCCAGGGTGGGGATACTGTGGGCACTGGGGCTGCGAGACAATAGTTACTGATGCCAGGCCGTCAGGGCCTGGGTGGGACCCACAAGAGCCCGACAAGTTCCTACAGTTCTCCTGGGGACCCAAAGGTTGCAAACCACCCATCTTCCTCATGGAAAATTTCCATCGACACCAACATAAAATCCCCAGAATTCGGAAATGCACTCACTACAAAATGACAGTCTTACAGCCAAATCACCCCAGCTGGGCCGTGGGCAAAGCGTGGACAGTGGTCCTTCAAGGGTCAAAACAGTGGATGAACGTGCAAATTACGAGGCTTCCACCATCAACATCCCGGGCGGTTGGACCCAACAAAGTGATTAAAAGCGCGCAGACAGGGAGAGACACGATCTACCCCAAGGCCTTGCCCACAAAGGTCACCAGCGTCCCGACAGGTGACACGGAAACCTTTCAGATAGACCGCTCGACTGGGTCAGACACGGACCCAATCCTTCGCATGTTAGAAGCTACCTTCCTATCCCTAAACGAAACTAACCCTAACCTAACCGACTCCTGTTGGCTTTGTTATGATGTTAAACCCCCTTTTTATGAAGGAGTCGCTTTAGACACCCCCTTTAGATATTCTACAGCCAAAGCCCCTCACCAGTGCAGGTGGGACACCCCCCGCAAAGGAATTACCCTGAGTCAAGTCACAGGTCGGGGCAGATGCTTTGGCAACGCAACACTAGCCAAGCGAAAGGGCGATATCTGTTCCAAAGTTGTCAAGCTCGACAGGAAAAATAAGTGGGTAGTCCCTTCTGCATCAGGTATGTGGGTTTGCCAGAAATCCGGAGTGAGTCCCTGTGTGTCTCTTGCCAAATTCGACAGCTCTAACGTCTTTTGTGTCCAAGTTCTGATTGTTCCTAGGGTCCTGTACCACTCAGACGAAGAGGTGTACCACCTTTTCGAAAAACCCAGCCGACTCCACAAGAGAGAAATACTAACAGGTATAACTTTCGCAATGCTGCTCGGACTGGGAGCAGCCGGAACGGCAACAGGTGTCTCGGCCCTAGCAACTCAGCACCAAGGACTGTCACAGCTGCAGATGACCATTGACGAGGACCTGCAGAGGATCGAGAAATCCATTTCCTTCCTCGAGAAATCAGTCTCCTCACTCTCAGAAGTGGTCCTGCAGAACAGGAGGGGACTGGACCTCTTGCTCATGCAGCAAGGAGGCCTGTGTGCCGCCTTGAAAGAGGAATGCTGCTTCTACGCAGACCACACGGGAGTCGTTAGGGACTCCATGGCAGAACTCCGAAACAGACTAGCACAAAGACAGAGAGAAAGGGAAGCCCAGCAGACTTGGTTCGAATCCTGGTTCAACCAATCACCTTGGCTAACCACTCTGATTTCTACCCTAGCAGGTCCATTGGCAATGCTGCTTCTAGGTATCACCTTCGGGCCATGCCTGCTGAACAAGCTAGTCTCATTCGTTCGGGCCCGTCTGGAACGGAATAACATCCTGTTCATAGGACGGCAACAAATGCTGTGAATTCAACAGGGATCTCTGCCGGTCGCAAGAAAACTTGCCTGGCAAAAACTCAGGTTTCCCAAACCCTTTTCCCTAGTCAAAACCTAACCTTCTACCTCATTTTAGAGCATATATATATATATGACTACCTCATCCATTAGTGAAAGAGAGGGGGGAGGTGTGGCAGGGACAGGCGCTCGGAAGATCTCGGGCTGTCACGGAAAGGCACAGAGGCCCTCTTTCCTCCTCTCTCCCTCTGCTCCCGAAGATAAGATAACGAACCACTGAGCACACCCCCTACCTATATAAACCCCCGAGATGTAAGAAAAAACGCCTTTTAACCGTCTGCCATATTGGTGTCTGCGTGTTATCTGGCCCGAGTAGCCCTGGGGCGGCTACCGTGTCGTTTCCGTGTGGAACCAGGTCACCTTGCTTTCCAAGCAGAAAGCAACAACTCTCTGCCTTTATTCCAATAATTGAAGAACTCCGTTATTGGAATATTACCAATATTGTGGACGGGACATGCCTTGGTTTTTCTGGCCCTTGGTGCTGAACCAAACAGCAGCACTGTGGTGTTTCACCCCACAGACACTTTTGGCTGGCTGGGTGTGTGGTGTTTCACCCCACAGACACTTTGGGCTCTATGGGTGTGTGGTGTTTCACCCCACAGACACTTTGGCGGCTGGGTGTGTGTTTTCACCCCACAGACACTTTGGGCTGGCTGGTGTTGGTGTTTCACCCCACAGACACTTTGGGCTCTATGGGTGTGTGGTGTTTCACCCCACAGACACTTTGGGCTGGCTGGTGTGTGGTGTTTCACCCCACAGACACTTTGGGCTGGCTGGGTGCTGCAGCTGGGCCCGTGGGGACAAGTCCAGGCCTGCAGGAGCTCTGGTGGTGCTGGGATGGAGCTTCCCCCCATAACAGGGGCTGCTCCTCAGGTTTCCCTCTGTGCAGAAGCTTTAAGGCGATGGTGAAGGAAAGGAGTCGGTTCTGATGGAGGGTTTGGATCCAGAGCTTTATTCTGGCCCACAGGGCTCTGAATGCAGCACCAGCTCCAACAGAACTCCCTGAGCCCGTGGCTGCTGCTCCTTTGAACCCCGGGGAGAGGGGCAGGGAAGGGGTCGGGAGCCACCAAGCAGGGACAGGAGGGGAGGGACAAAGGGACAAAGGACACCTGGATGGCCCAGTGCCCCCCAGGGGTAGAGGGCATCCTTTGGATCTGCCAATCACTCTTCTGGCATGCCAGGATTGACAGACAGTGCTGGGAGGGGGAAGGAGAGGTGACTGACACACCTGGCAGGGAATGATCGGGGGAGGGGCCCGAGGTTCTGAGGTAAACCCTGAAATCACAACGCAACAGACTGTGCAGGTGCCACCCTGTGCGTGTGCTGTCCTGGACTGTGCTGAGCCCAGTGCTGGCCACTGCCACCCAGCGAGGTGCCACCCTGTCACCCTGCCCTGAGCCCAGTGCTGGCCACTGCCACCCAGCGAGGTGCTGCGCAGCCCCGCCGGTCTCTCGGAGCCCCGTGTCCCCTTCCCTGGGCAGGCCCAGCCACCAGCGGAGCTCTCGGTGTCCCTGACACAGCCCCGGTCACCCCCGGGCCCTGCGCTGCCCCGCGGCTCCGCTCCCGCTGGCGCTCCCGTGCTGGCCGCGCCCTGCTGCGCCTCCAGCCTGGCCCCGCTGTGCCCTGACACCGAGTCCCGGGCAGCAGCACGGCACCGGCACCGGGACCGGGACCAGGACCGGCACCGGGACCAGGACCGGCACCGGCAACCGATTCCGGTCGGCGAGGGGCGGGGCCTGGAGTGGCCGGGTAGGGGGGCGGGGCAGTGGGAGCGCGCGGCCGAAGCGGCAATAGCACGCGGGACCGGTAAGGGGCGTGTCCATGCAAATTCAGCCTCGCCGCGCGGCATGCCGGGCCCGATCCCGCGCCAAACCCGCGCTGTCCCGGCGCGTCCGCGGGCTTGGCGCGGGCCGGGCCGTGCCGGGCCGTGCGGGCCGGGCCGCAGCGCGGGGCCGGGCGGGAGCGGGGCCGGGCCGGGGCCGGGCGTGTGCTGGGCGGGCGTGCGGCGGGCGGGGCAGGCGGGCGTTGGGGCGGTTCGGGCATACTTACCTGGCAGGGGAGACACCATGATCAGGCAGGTGGTTTTCCCAGGGCGAGGCTCATCCCTTGCACTCCGGGTGTGCTGACCCCTGCGATTTCCCCAAATGCGGGAAACTCGACTGCATAATTTGTGGTAGTGGGGGACTGCGTTCGCGCTCTCCCCTGGTATTCGCGGTTTAAAAACAGAGTACGGGTAAATCCCGCCTGTGAGATGCCTACACTGCATCAGAGAGCCGATTTTCGGCACCTTCGCGGCCAAGGGTCGGCTGCTGTGTGCGGGTGACAGAGCGGATCTCGGCCCTTACCCGCGCTAACGGAGGCGGTCAGAGCGTCCCCGTCCCGTCCCCGGTAGGCGGCTCAGGGATCGCCGCGGGTCCCGAAGCGTCTCCCGCCGTGCCCTCCGCAAACGAGCGCTGCCGGTGCCCCGGTTATTCCCCGCTGGAATTCGAGAGCGGCTCCCGAGGGGGGGCCAGGAATGCCGTGTCTGGAACCGGGATGATCCTGGCCGGTCCCACCCCGACCTGCGGGCCCAGGGGAACACCCGGCGGCGAGCGGTTCTGAGCGGTTCCGAGCGGTCCCAGTGATGTCGGTCCCGCTCGGTGATCGCTGTCCCGGTCACACCGATGGGGTCCGCGAGTGCTGCCGCGCTTCCAGCAGCGGGAACTTGTCCTTGGGAACCACGAGAGTTGGTATAAAAGGAAATTCATCCCCTTTCTTGCTGAATAGAAGAAACTGCGTACAATGTTGTGCTTTGTCGGATCGCAGGAAATTCCTCTGGCTAACCTGGAGGACTCGAGACCCTGACAGGGGGCTCGGAGACCTTGAGACAGAGTCAGAAACATCTGTGTCTTCGATTTTAGCCCTTGGAAAAAACAATTACCAGCCTTATATGAGGATTCACAAGCCTTCACGAAAGTTTAAGTAGAATGATAGTTTATCACAGGGTGAAATGTAGAATTTTGGGGATTTAGAATGGGGACTCAGGAGGCAAGATGGAGGAATCTGGGCATGTTCTGTCTTTCTCTTTCTTCTTCTTGGCCTCCATCTTCCGCTGTGATGGTGGCACTTTTGGATTGGTTCAGGGTAGAGACAGACTGTCTAACATAGGTGATAGCTACTGGGAAATTATTGTAAATAAAGTACATGTAGTTCTTAGTATAAAAGATAACACCACCTCTGAAGGTGGTCAGTGCGCCTATACCCAACCTGCCAGATAGACCTCGGCGGGTCAGAGAAAGAATGTTATACATAAGAAATGATAACCTTGGGAACCAGAACAGAAGAATCCTGACTCCTTCTTCGGCTGCCGGGCTGAGAAAAGACTCTCAAACACATCTCGGGGTCATCATGACCACAGAGACCCCCGAGAGTGCTTAACCGTAACAAACGAGATAGCACCACAAAGGACGCTTTTAGCTGCAAATACACAAAAACCCGGTCTGAAAAGGACAAGCGGTGGAGCTAACGAGAAAAGAGGAGCTGCCAAGAAAAAGTGTGCCAGAAGCCAAGGCAAGACAGCTTCAGAACGAACACTGGAAAAGCGTGTAAGGAACTGTTTATGATACAAGATAACAGCAGAGACCATGAAATAACTCAAAATGTGTAGGTGAAGTTATGAAAAGCATTTTTAAGAAAATGTAAATGATGTCTTAGAAAGTAAACAAATAAACATGCTGTAAAGCTAGATAAGGGAAATAACTTTGTAACTGTCAGGAAAATCTACAAACGCCAGAGGTTTAATGTCCAAAAAGGAGACAGAGTTCATCAGCTTTATGGGAATAAAGGCAGAGAGTCCAGTGGAGCACACGTCCACGGGGTTTTCTCTCTCGGGTTTTTTGAGGGCGCAGCCTCCTTTTCTCCTAACTCCCACTGCACGTTGCCCTCTTCCTTTCCCCATTGGCAGAGGCTCCAGGAAGGCGCAGCCCTCCCGACCCACCTGCCGCATCTTCCCCCCTTGAACCCGTTATTTTACCCCAAAGTTCAGAAGCTCAGCCTCGTGCAGACCCTTGTCTCCTTCAGGAGCCCAACTCTCTGGGCTCTGCAGCAAACCTGCTGCCCAAGGTCAGCAGAGGCATTCAGACCCATTCCAGGGACGTTAACACCCACAGCTTCACCCACAAAAGGATTTGTGAAGACATTAGCGCACATCTTTCCTGTCATGAGCAAGGTCCACAAGAAGGGCAGGAGTTATCCCTCCTGTGCCCGGCATGCTGCAATGAAGAATTCGTGCTCAACGAGCACCCAGAGGTGCTGCGGAGCTCGATTTGATTTCTGGGTGTCATTGGCCAGCCCCGATCCGGACGGAATGTCTGCTCGCATCCGTGCCAGCGATGGGAGCGGGGTGCGGAGCGCGCCCTAAAGCCAAAGCGAGCGCGGGCGGGCCGGGGCCGCTCGGAGCGCGGCTGGGCCGGGAGCGGCGAGCGAAAGAGGCGAAAGGCGAGCGCTGCCGAGGGGCTGCGGATTGCTGGCGGCTCCGCACGGCCGGGGCAGCGACGGGCTGAGGCAGGCAGAGAGCGAGCGCGCCGAGCGGCGGCTGGGGGACAGCCTAAAACCCTAAATAACCGCGTACAGACATGTTAAAGATGTTAATGATACAGAGTAGACAACCGGCGATTGTAACATTGATTCTGTTTTTAAACCACGAATACCAGGGGAGAGCGCGAACGCAGTCCCCCACTACCACAAATTATGCAGTCGAGTTTCCCGCATTTGGGGAAATCGCAGGGGTCAGCACACCCGGAGTGCAAGGGATGAGCCTCGCCCTGGGAAAACCACCTGCCTGATCATGGTGTCTCCCCTGCCAGGTAAGTATGCCCGAATGGCCCCAACGCCCGCCTGCCCCGCCCGCCGCACACCCGCCCAGCACACGCCCGGCCCCGGCCCGGCCCGCTCCCGCCCGGCCCCGCGCTGCGGCCCGGCCCGCACGGCCCGGCACGGCCCGGCCCGCGCCAAGCCCGCGGACGCGCCGGGACAGCGCGGGTTTGGCGCGGGATCGGGCCCGGCATGCCGCGCGGCGAGGCTGAATTTGCATGGACACGCCCCGTGAGGGCCGGCTCATTGCCCCGCCCACCCCACACTCGTCGCCTCATTTTGACGTCATCAAATAGCGTCCCCGGTTCCGGTTCGGTGCTGGCGGCGCGGCCCGCACCGGGGCGGCGGCTCTGGGAGCCCCCGATGGCGTCAAGCGCCGCCCGCGGGCCGCCGTGCCGGGAGCGGAGCGGCCGGGAGCGGCCGGGGCGACGATCGGGTTCTGCCGGGAGGAGCCGCAGCCGTAGCGGGGAGCGGGAGGGTGACCAGAGAGCGCTCCGTATGTACCGGGGGCGGGCGGAGCGAGGCGGGGGCGCTCCCCGGGGTGCGAGGGGGTGCCGCCGTGCCCGGCGCTGCGGGACGCCGAGTCGTGCCGAGGGGCCTTGCTGCGTGCTGGCGCTAACCGCGGTGTTTTGGGCAGGGGAGGAGCTGCCGGCGGGAGCTGTGCACGGTGAGGATGGAGCAGCAGCCGCCAAATCCCCGAGAAAACCGGGGCGGCCCCGAGCCGGTCCCGACGGCGCGGCGGAGGGGCGCGGCGAGAGCTCCGCCAACGGGGCAGTGGCGGCCCCGCGGGCCGGCGGGCGGCGCGGCAGGAAGGGCAAGGCCGAGGTGCTGCTGCTGGAGCTCTCCCGGGCCCCGGAGCCCCTCCGGGCGGAGAAGGCGCTGGGCGGCGGCGAGGACGGGAACGGCCCCGAGAGCCCGCGGGGCGGGCGGCCCAAGAGGAGGGCGGCCAAGGTGTAAGTGGGGGTGGCAGGGGGGCCCGGGGGTACCTGTGCTCTAGAGACACGTGAGATAGCAGCGAGTGTTCAGCCTGGATAAGATGGGGCTCCGGGGAGACCTCAGAGCCTCTGACGGTGCCCGGAGGGCACAGAAAAAGCTGGAGAGGCCTTTGGACAGGGGCTGTAGAGACAGAACACAGGGAATGGCTTCCCACTGCGAGGCTTAGGTGGGATTTTGGGAATAAATATGTCCCTTTGGGGGTGGGCAGGCCCTGGCACAGGCTGTCCAGAGAAGCTGTACCTGCCCCATCCCTGGAGCTTTTCAAGGCCAGGTTGGATGGGCCTTGGAGCAGCCTGGGCTGGTGGAAAGTGCCCCGGCCCATGGCAGGGGTGGAACTGGGTGAGCTTTAGGGTGTCTCCCAAGCCAAGCCATTCCATGATTCCATGATTCAAGGATCTGTGTCCCCAGAGGGTCTCGGTGTCTGCCCTGTAGCGCTTTGTCCCCTGCTGGTGGCATGTACTGATTCCTCACAGACCAATCCTTTCCCACTTTAGGGAATGTGTTTGGATCCAGGAGCCCCTGGCAGGGCGCAGCAGCTGCCTGTGGCAGGAGGAATTTCCTTGCTTCCTGACAGAGCAGGAGGAATTGGTGGTGGTAGCAGGGCGAGCTCAGGGAGTTCAGGGTGGGGGAGGCTGGTGCTCAGAGCAGGCTCATTGCCCCGGGCACGGCCTGGGAGAGGGGAAGAGGCAGGGCTGGCCCAGCCGTGCCGCGCTGTGCTCACCTGCAGGCGCTGCCCTGGCCTTGCAGGGCCCTGCTGTACCTGCAGGAGCTGGCCGAGGAGCTGATGCCGGCGTGCCAGCCCCCTGCTCCCGCCGAGGAGCCCGAGCGCGGCCAGAGGAAGCGCCGCAGGAGGAGGAGGAGGGAGGAGGACACGGACAGCGACGACCCCGCCCGGGACGCTGACTTCGTGCCCTCGCAGGAGGTGCTGCAGGCGGAGGAGGAGGAGGAGGAGGGCAGCGACACGCTGCTCAGCGAGGCCTCGGAGCCAGAGCTGGAGGCACGGGCCCCGGGAGGGGCGACCCGGGGGCGGAGGGCAGGGCGGGGCTCTGCCGGGTCCTGTTTGCCCTGACACAGCTGGGCTGGGGCTCTGCCTGGGTCCCTGTTTGTCCCTGCACCCACAGCTGCACATGGCCCTGCTGTCCCACAGGGTCCCTGCTGTCCCACAGGGTCCCTGCTGTCCCACAGGGTCCCTGCTGCCAGGGACAGGGGTGGCACACGGGGAGGCACGAGGGCAGTGGCAGCCCCGGGTGGTGGGAGCAGGGACAGGAGCTCTGGCAGAGGGAGCAGGGCGAGGTGGAGGCAGGTCCTGGGGGCTCCTGGGAGTCCCCCCGGGGGCTGTGTGTCTACAGCCCAGTGTGGCATGCTGGCAGTGCCCGGGGAGAGCTCTGTTCTCGGGGGCTGTGGTGCTTCCCTCTGGTTCAGGTGGTCCCCAGGGCTTGCTCTGAGTCTGCTCTTGTGCCCAGAGATCCAAGCCCCAGTGCCGAGGCCTCGCCCCCAACGGCTTCCACAACTCCATCATGGCCCCAGTGGAGAAGAGCTCCAGCCTTACGTGCAGCCTGTGAGTGGGAACTCGGGGTGCTCGAGGCTCAGGGGGGCTGCAGGGAGCAGCGGGTGTGTCCTGGTGCCACCACTGGCACACGTACAAGGGGGAAGGAGCACGTGCCTCGGGAATGTCACTGTTCTGCTGGGGTGGGAGGGCTGCCGAGGGCAGGGGCTGTGCTGCACTAAGGGAGGCTGTGCTGCTCGTGCCTGGGCAGGGCTGTGAGGAGGGTGCTGGCCATGCCCGTGCAGGGCCATGGCTGAGCTCTGGCGTGCCCTGCAGGCGGGAGCAGAAGCACTCGCAGTGGGAGTTCCCCGACTGGATCCCAGCAGCGCACAGGTGGACGTGTCTCTCTGACAGGTACCCGGGGAGCAGGGGGGGAGCAGGGCCAAAGGAAAAGTGGCTGGGGTGAGCAAGGGGATGGGTGGCCTGTGCTCCCACACCCCTCTGTGTGTCTGCTGTGGGCTTTGGGGGTCTCTTGGGTTTGGCTGTGGAGGAACACGGCCAGCAGCGGGGCTGTGTGGGGGCTGGGATGGTGCTGGGGCACGGGGCTGTGCTGGGTGGCTGGGGAGGGGTGGCAGACCTGCTCTCACTTGTGCCTGCACAGCGAGGCTGCCCCGTACCTGCCCGCAGAGGAGAAGTCTCCCCTCTTCTCCATCCAGCGCGAGGGCATCAAGGACGATGGTGCCTTCTACAGGCTGAACAGGTGTGTGACGGGGTGTCCCAGCCAGCAGGCTGCTTGTGGCCTGCCCGGCTGTCCCCTGCCTGCCGTGGCAGTGGCTGTCAGAGTGTCCCCAGGCCCAGTAGGACGGTGGCTGTCAGAGTGTCCCCAGGCCCAGAGGGACAGTGGCGGTTAGGGTTAGGGTGTCCCCAGGCCCAGAGGGACATTGGCTGTCAGGGTTAGGGTGTCCCCAGGCCCAGAGGGACATTGGCTGTCAGGGTTAGGGTGTCCCCAGGCCCAGAGGGACAGTGGCTGTCAGGGTTAGGGTTAGGGTGTCCCCAGGCCCAGAGGGACAGTGGCTGTCAGGGTTAGGGTTAGGGTGTCCCCAGGCCCAGAGGGACAGTGGCTGTCAGGGTTAGGGTGTCCCCAGGCCCAGAGGGACAGTGGCTGTCAGAGTGTCCCCAGGCCCAGAGGGACAGTGGCGGTTAGGGTTAGGGTGTCCCCAGGCCCAGAGGGACAGTGGCTATAAGGTGTCCCCAGGCCTGTCTGGACCAGGGGTTACCCCAGGGCTGCACCCATGGGTTGGGCAGCCGGCCCGTTCTGTGCCCTGGGGTGCCACCAGCCCCTGGCCCAGCTCTCAGCAGCCCTCGCCCCTGCGCCCCCCAGGTTCAGCTCTCTGCAGCCCCACCCGGAGCGCCGGGATGTCTCGTTCTTCGTGGGCGGCCCGGTGTGGGCCATGGCGTGGTGCCCGACCCCGGAGGGCTCCGCAGCCCCGCAGTACGTGGCCGTGTCCTGCCACAGGAGCATGGAGGAGACCCACAGCGTGTCTGGGCTCCACTCAGGCCCTGCCCTCCTGCAGCTCTGGGACCTGGGCACGCTGCAGACGGAGCAGGGGTGAGTGGCCAGGCCCGGGGCTGGGCCCTGCCTCGATCTTGTGTCCCTCCATGGCTGTGTGATGGTGAGACTTGTCCTCTGCAGAGCCACCAGCCCCAGCCTGAGCCCAGGGGAGGCTGTGCTGCTGGCCAGCCCTGCTGGTGGTGTACCCTGGAGTGTATTGGAGCTGCTGGGCAGCAGCTGCCGTGTTGCTCATGGCCAAACTCACGCCCACAGCTCTCCCAACAAGGCCAGGCTGGCCTATGCCATCGCTGCTGACCACGGCTGTGTGTGGGACATGAAGTTCTGCCCCAGCGGTGCCTGGGAGCCACCCACTGC